>NC_079491.1:73764541-74067571 GCF_020520425.1 Spinacia oleracea | reverse complement strand
GGTTAGGTTTAGCAAGAGATTGTGGGCGTAATTTGTGCATGTGGATAGTAGTGCCTATTATATGCTAGTTAGTTTAATCTAGGATTAGGAGAAAGCTCTTCCGTGGGTTAGACGCTTAGCGTTCCTTATCCGAGAGGTGGCGGGTTCCTCATTAGTTTCTATTCCCCTATGCATGAAGTCTTTGCATATTCATGATTGTTTGGACCTTGTGCTTCCTGTGATTCGATTTCCATAGCCGATTCCCTAATCATCTAGAGTTTCCTTATTTGTTTGCATTTCTAGCTTTCATTAGATTAGAATTCAAAAACTCAAATTCCTTCCGAACTAGCTTGTGAACGCATAGATTGATAAGTCAAACATATCCATTCCTATGGGACGATCCCTATGCTTGCCGCTATAGTCAATATAGCCGGTAGTTTAGGTGTTTTATAAATTTTGTTTGGTGAGGTGATTTTCTATTCAACGACGGAAAAACACCTTATCACTTGCTGGGCGAGGGCCTGGCTTCGTACTGGGCCTTGTTCTAGCAAGTCTCGTCCGATGCTAATTCGTACGATTTGCTTCCGATTAAATTCCCAATTCCGATATTCATTCCCGATACGAACAATATTTTCCGTTTCGAACAAATATTTAATATTTCCGTTTCCGGAATTATTTTCCGATTCCGATAATATTTCTGATTCTGACAATATTTTTGTTTCCGGCAATATTTCTGATTCCGGCAATATTTCCATTTCCGATAATATTCTCCGATACGTACCATGTTTCCGTTTCCGGCAACATCTACGACTTGGATAATATTTATATTTCCGATACGATCCATATTTCCGTTTCCGGCAATATCATCGTTTCCGGAGTATTCATTTACTTGCCTTTGACGATCTCAGCCCCCACTGAAACCAAGATCCGTCGATTCCGAATATCCATAGATGGAGTATTTAATGCCATTAAATACTTGATCCGTTTACATACTATTTGTGTGACCCTGCGGGTTCAGTCAAGAGTAAGATGTGGATTAATTCCACTTTAACAGAAGCGGCCTCTAGCTAGGCATTCAGCTCACTTGATCTCACTGAATTATTAACTTGTTAATTAATACTGAACCGCATTTATTAGACTTAACATTAAATGCATACTTGGACCAAGGGCATTATTTCCTTCAAAAACAGGGTTCCCTTTGTGTATTAACTTCACGAGTTCCATTGCCGTGACGATTCCTACACTCCTAGGCTTTCCAAAACGGCGATACTGTAGACACCTACATTTGTCCCCATTCCCGAAAGGGAAGGTTCGATGATGAGAACATAAATCTCCACTTGGCAACGCATCTCCTATAAAATAACGAATCTCGATCACCCTTTTCATTTCACCCGAACCTGCTATTTATAGAAACCTGCTAAAAATAGTAACTGCCGTAACGGGTAGTTGCTAAAAGTGGCAAGACATAAAAGATAGAATCCTGTCAGAATTAGGTGTTTCACTCCAACATAAAAGAGATATAATTTGCAAGAGGAATCCTGTTCCTAGTATAGCTCGGAAATAAGAGTTACGTATTAATTAAAATCCTAACGAACCTAGAGTTCGTAACGGGCCCAGACGTATTCCGTCATAAAGTTAATACGCACTAAAAGACTCAGATAAGTCTCAAAGACTCCGTATTCCACGAGTCCAAATCTGACAAGGAAATACGGTACAGAACCTATTTTCAACGCCTGGCTCTGGGCGCTGAAATTACCTCGGTACGTATTCTCTCCTAATTCTTCTTGGATTAGAGCTCTAAAATTCTATCTTTCCACGAACTCTTCCCTATAAATACAGCCCCAAAATCGACGTGAAAAGGACACACACAATTCATATTCTGGGTATTGACTCCAACCCCTAAGCCTAAGCCTCACGCTGCGAAATTGATCCCGGGTTCTGTCGCAATCGATCCAAAAAGCGAACATAATGTATCCTGTCCGTTGTAGCTGAAGAATTAGGCCCGGAAACTTGAGATTCGTTAAATAAAAGGAGAAATAGCAAAGCCAAAGTGGTTAGTTTTCTGAGAACCGTGACGCACCTCTCAAGGGTGCGTCGTAATGTGTCCCTTCGTATGATTTAATCGCTTTCCTCGCCCTTTATAAAACTGTTAAACTATTAAATCTGATTGTTCTATCACGCCTAATAAAGATAATATCTTGGGAAATTGAACTATCATGCTAGGTCCCTTAAATCAATCTAAACAAGATAATCACGGTCGATCTAGTATCATGTGTTGCATATTGCTAAAATCAATTCAGATTAGTTTAATAGTTAACGCATGTCCCTTCAATTATTTATGCTGAGCTAGTAAGGATATCCTGCCTCTGGAGTTATCGAAGAGCGAGTACTCCTCTCGGTAGTTACACTCCCCCGAACCCTCAATCTCTACCCTGCGGGTGTACGTTGAGCGATCCCCACACCAGGGATCACAAGGGAACCTATGGCCGTCGTGGTCAAATATAATTGCACTCCCTTTATGTCACGATAACCCGGTTTTGTTAGTTTTTCTCATTGTCGTTAAAAACTGAATGGCGACTCCTATATTACTAGTCAATTGGGTGTAAACTCACAGGAAATCCAATTACACTTGATTTGACAAAAAGAAAATTCACGCCCACGAGGGACGCGGTCACGCATTAGCCTCGTGATTTTTCGACCCCCTCACAATGGCGACTCCACTGGGGATAGTGAAGGAAATACTCGTGTTCGTAGGTAATCAAAATAGCCGAAGGGTGAAACGATCCTACCCCGCGTTTATTTCCCCATCAAGTTGGGACGACCTGAAAATCAGCATATTAATGTGAACGGACAGAATCGCATGACGAATCTTGGCTCCTTTAGATGTTTCATCTCGGGAGTTGGGACTAAGGATACCCATCGCCAACCGGGGGGTGCATACGCTTCGAATGTTGTCCACTCGGCACTTTCGCTAGTAGTACACCCGTCCCAAACCCAATCGCTCACCCACTAGGTCCCTCTCATTGGTGCATGCCCCCTTGGCTTACATCGTGATTGGTCTCTTGGGAGAAATTCGTCTGTTGAAGGCACTACCTCGATCGGGGCATGTGTTGGATCTGCGATAGAAGCGGTACCAAGCCGGCGCAAATACTACCCATAGAAGCCTATCATAAACTACATGACATATTATTATTTTGCCTCATGATGTAATGTTAGTTATGTGTAGCGAATTATGTGATTGTGTGTGACAAATAATGCTAGAAAACCAACGACCTTAAAAGTTTCCCAAACATTCATAAACCAATTGGCCAAAGAGTTATACCAAAATACGTGTTCCGGGAACCCGAACGATCGCCACAAAAGTAAGCGACGCTCGGGATGCCCCGTAACGAATCCCACAAACGCTGCACAACGCGTAAAGGACGTTGTTAGGCAAGCACGCAAAATCAAAGTCGCATAAACGAAAAGATATACGCAAACGAAAGACGAGGACCATCCAGGGACGCATTTTCAACGCCCCTGGCTGGGCGCCAATATTTCTCACGCCCTTCGCTGGGCGCTGAAGTTGCTGCCTGGCCTTTTGCTCAGGCACATCAGCCTCGGTGCCCGCGCATAAAGAAAATACGTAGCAAAAAAAAAACTTTTCGTAAAAAAAAATGCTGCGAGGGCGTATGAAAAGGCACTCGATTCTAAAAGCGACTAAAAAAAGTAATAAATAACTCTTCGTGTCGTTGTTAGGCCTCCTACGACGACAATGTTCGGCACCCGAAACCGAGCATGCTAATAACTATGAATGTCACACGGGCAAGTGTTTCGAAAATCCAAAGAATGACCAAGGAAAAAACCAAAAAGTGTACCAACAAAGGAGAGAATGAAAAAACCAATAGAGAGAGTCAAAAGTCTACACTAAGTAATGCTTAAAATTTTGGGGCCTAAACTTTAGCTTATCTTATGCATAGGGCTGGTCCTGCCACTTGGTGCCGATCTGAAAATCAAAGGTTAGTGCGTCTCGAAGCTACATCACCAACGCAAGGTTTAGTAACTCCAAGCTCCGTCCGTCATTCCTCCTTTCAAGGATCTCCGCTTCGCCAACCTCGATTTGCACCCTCAAACATGTCCATCGAAGAATTGCGAGACCGGATGGTCCAAATGACCCAACTCATGAGCCAACTGAAAATGGAAAACGAAGCCTTAGCAGTTGCGCAAGCCAAAAATGACCTCGATAACGAGAAGAGGATCGAAAAAATGGTTCTACAGCAAACCATGGGGAGCAAGTACTTCTCCATCGATCCTGAACCTTTTCCTGGCAAACTACCAGAAAAGTTCAGTTCATCTGACTTACCGAAATTCAAAGCCACGGACAATCCCCGTGATCATCTCTTGAGCTTCGTGAATGCCATGAACTTGAAAGGCGTGGACAAGTCCATGTATTTACCTGGCTTTCCTTTGTCCTTGGAACCTGTGCCGCTCAAATGGTACTACCACCAGGACCCTAAGCTCTTCCCCACTTGGGAGGACTTTGTCAATGTCTTCATCAACCAATACTCGTCGAATATGGACTTTCAAGTCACCATGCGCGAGCTGGAAGTTCTCTTCCAAAAGAAAAATGAAGGTTTCACAACCTACTTTGCTAGATGGAGGGACAAAGCGGCCCAATTAATCAATAGGCCTCCCGAAATAGAATTGGTCCAAAAATTCATTGGCAACCTGGACCCGGCTTACACACAGCACCTTAGGTACTTGGGCCTTGATACTTTCAAAAGAGTTTATGATGTGGGAATAAAGATCGAGGATGATCTCGCAAAAACAATACAAAGCAAGCCCGCATACAAAAGTAACACCTACAACAGGGGCCAGACATCCCAAGCCCAAGAAGTCCATGCCGTAGAGGAGACCCCCGCCCGGAGAAGCCCTGGAAGATGGGTCCCAGATCGAAAGTTTGCCCCACTCGGGTCGACTTTGGTACAAGCCTTCGAAAGACTAACCAATCAAGGAAAATTGAGGCCTATAGGCCCCACCCGTGACCCTCCTGTCAAAAGTAAATATTGGGTCGAAGGTACTTACTGCAAATTCCATCAAGGAAATGGGCATGACACTGAAAACTGCTGGAATCTAAAAAACACGATCCAGGACATGATAGAGGATGAAGTAATACCTCTCCCTAACGTTGGCAAACCCAACAACAACAAGATCCCACTCGGCTCTTGTCACATCTCTCTCGACCAACCAGAAAATAAGAACTTCGACCCTACGGTGTACATTACACCTCAAGGTGCACCACACGCTGTGGTCCCTATGGATCGAATCGAGAGAGAAGTGTGCGGTGTGTGGGATGATGATGCTGAAGATGTCTACCTATCTCAAGTATCAGGCCAGGACCTCTTTACCGAAACTTGGCCTGGGTATGTTCTCATTGACACCACCCCTCAGGAGTCCGAAGTCGACAATCTCACCCGATCCGGAAGGATATACCAACCGGATATTCACCCACCTCCCATGGACGATATCCCAGTCAGACAAACTCCTGAGAATGGACGGCACACCACCGTCGCAGAAGTCATTGAAAATCCTCTCCTGAAGCAACTAAAAAGAACTAAGGCCGAGGTTACCATCTGGGATCTCATGTGTACTTCAAAGGAGCATCGCGAATAACTTATTCGCTCGCTTGACCTCATCTCAGTACCTACGGATATCACACCTGACTCATTGGTCAACCACGTCACAAGAGATGCTGGAGAAAAGGCTATAGTTTTTACTGACAAAGACTTGCCCAAAGAAGGGGGTGCCCACAATAGGGCCCTCTATTTCGTGGTTGGATGCAAGGGACAAAACATCCCCCTAGAGGCTCGTAGATAATGGTTCGGCAGTTAACGTTTGCCCATTACGAACCGCCCATTCCTTGGGGCTAGGAAACGATGACTTCCAAACCTCCACGCAATGAGTACGAGCTTATGATAAATCTCGAAGGCCTGTGTTGGGAAAAATCAACCTTACAATACAAACCAGGCCTGTGGCACGCACCACAGAGTTTCAAATAATCGACATCAAGCCCACTTTCAACCTCCTCTTGGGGCGACCTTGGCTCCATGACTTAGGAGGTGTGGCTTCTACCTTGCACCAAATGGTTAAACTTAACCATAACGGGGTAATTCTGGAAATCCGCGCCCCTCCTCTCGACATCAGTTGTACCATGGTTGGAACGGCCGAAACTGCAGACGACCTTTACGGTTTTCAAATGGAAGAAGCCATCCAGTTCATCGAGGACTATGATCCAGCATTCCTAGACCCACACGCATCCCGAATCATCCTAAAATGCTGTTAGCTCAAGGGTATTTCCCAGGAACCCCATTGGACATAAGGAAGAAGGAATGCACGTTCCATCCTCTACCCAACAAATCTACTCCCTTTGGCCTAGGCTATGAACCAACGGAGGAAGATATTGCTGACCGCTTGTCTGGGCTACGCCTTAACCTAGCTAAGGCCAAACAAACCACCCTTCTTCCCCCATATCAAAGAACTCTTAACGGAATATTCGTTCGGGAAGGAGAAGAACACCCATGATGTGATTTCCCTGAACCCTTCGTTCAGGATGGCTTGCTAAAACCCGGATTTGAAATTTTCCATGACTTCCATACCTTGGATAAGGCACCTCACCTCACCAAGACCAAAACAGCTGAAATATTGGACAACCAGGCTCTATGGACATTGTTTAACGAATCGAGGCCTATAGAGGACGAGACTGTGATGACTACCCTAGCTTTACAAGATGAAGGTTTCGATCCAACCCGGTTAATCTCTCCTGCATCAACACTAGAAGAGGCCGAGAACGGATGGGTGAAGACATGTCAGTGGGTCAACACAAAGGGAATAGAATTCAAGATGAGTACCGGCGAAGGACCAAAGTTTTACGAGACTAAACCCAAGGCTTGAGCCATAGAAAGCACCTTAGTAAAGAAAAACGCCTAGTAGTTATTTAGATTGATAAAAAAAAATTGAAAAAAAAATAAAGGCTTTAGATGGTCCTAAGACCCCTTAGAATATAGGCAAATTTTATTTCAGTGTGTTTTCCTTACTTTCCAAATTAATAAAGGCGTAAGATTTCTCCTAAAAACTTTTATTCTAACACTAAAAAAGCACTAAACGTACTTGCAAATACAAAAACAAAGAAGCGGCCCACTCTAGGCCCAGTAAACAAGGCTCACTCGGTCTTAAATCGTGACATTGAAATTCAAAAAAAAAATCCCAAAATGAACCACTCTATCATATTGCCAAAACATAAGGGTCTAACCCATGCAACCCAAAGAAACCAAAAAGGAAATCAAATCCAAACGATGCAAATGTTGCTCAAAAAAAAAATTCATAAAATAATAAACACCGCCCCCACGTCAACGCACACCTCGGCCCACTAAAAAACCTACACAAATATCTTCATATCTTCCGCACACTAACCCCATTCTCAAAACCGTTTCGAGTCATGAATAGAAAAATTTAATCCGGACAAAAATGCGTTTCACGCTAACAGTCAAAAAAGCCTCCGAAATAGCGTCAAAATTAATTTCAATACAAGTAAAAAAGTAAAACAAAAAAAGAAGAAAAAAAATAAAGGCAAGAACATGTGAAGCAAAGCGTCGAAAAAAGACCGCCCAGAAATCATTTTTAACGCCCAGGGCTGGGCGCCGAAATCTTTGACGCCCCAGCCTGGGCGTTGAAACTCTCTGCCTGCCAAATTTTGCCCAGAAGTGCTCGTCATTTTATCCGCACATAACAGAAAAATAACGAACACTTGGGGGGTAAAGCACGTATTCAGATATGCGTACCAAAAAAATAGCCGTACAAAAAAAAAACAAAACAAAAAAACACATGGAATTTCATTTTCATGTGCAGATACACGGCTTACGGCAAAAACAACAGATTAAAATAATGATAAAACTTCACTCATTTCACCGATCAAATAATATGTTTCCACCTCAGAACATATCTATTAAATTCGGCATCCTAGAATTTATTCTAGCTAGAACTACGCGCGACCTGATTCAAAGTTAAAATTATTAAACAAAGATACGTAGGCAATCCTATTTATGAATTCGGTCCAAACAAGTAAAAAATAACGTTGTGCAAAAGTGTTAGACATGAGCAAATATATAAAAAATGAAAAAAGAGGAGAAGCAAAAAATGAAAGTAAAAATAAATACGCCTTTATTAAAAAATGATAAGAAGGAAAACAAAAGTGCTATGGAATGAAAAACAAACACAACTGAAATAAATAAAGGGCACCTACACCCTAGCAAGAACTACACTACTCTAGTTCTTCTGGATCATCAAATAAAGTCTTGTACAGCGCAATGTTCGTGGGGTCCACCTCCACAGGTTTCTGCGTTGCCCCTATATCAATCTCCATAAGAACCGTCTCCTGGACACTAACTTCCAAAGATGCCAAGGCCTCAGAAACATTCTCAGTTTGAACCGTTATAGCCCGCTCAGCCTCAAGGGCACAAACAATGGTGGGGGAAAGATTATCAACATCAACTGGATTAGTCACTGGTTCTACTAGCGGCTGAGCTTTCCTAACCCATACATTGTTCCAGCCACGATCTCCGCGAGAGCTTGCATTTCTTTTAGCAACGGCAGGCCCCTTCATGTTAGGCATCTTCTTAGGCCTAGAATTGGAACGGGGAGGAACTTCCTTTCGCTTTCGATCAGGACGAGCTTTCACAGTCTTAATACCATGGGTGCGAGGATTGGAAGAATCACGGCCCTCATACCTAATCCGAATACGAGGTATCAAAAGCTCAGCCGGCTCACCATTTCGAGCCTCGATCCTCACAGCTTTATCATCGGAACTCATCCACAACTTGTAGTTTTCGGAAATACCCACAAAGCCACAGCCCAACGTGGGAGACCATCATAATACTTAGCCCATGCTTGAACCCGTGCTTGTGAAAAGGCCGCAACTTTAGGTGGTACTGTATCAGAAAATGGGATAGTCTGCCTTAAGCCGTATTGACGCATGACTCGGTAAGGAAAGATATAAATGGGCCGAGATAGCCCCAACAAAGATACATAAACTGACACATCAGAACCCCCCGTCATAGTAGTCAAACCCCACCATGGTACAACCCACTTAATAGAACAAATACCATGAGTAAAAAAGGAAGCCCACTCGGCCTCGTCCTGGCCTCGGTGCAAATACTTTCGATTACCCAAGGCTATAGGGCGATAATGTTTAGGATCGGCAGGAGTTTCTAAAAGCCTAAGTCGTTCCATGAGCTAAATCTGCAGAAATAACGGGTACGATCTGATCAAAAAAATAATAAATAAACAAACGAAACCTGGGGCGCAGTTTCAACGCCCAGGACCAGGTGCCAAAATTTCTAACGCCCAGCCCTGGGCGCTGAAAATCAGCTCCAGGCAAGAAGCACGAAAAAATATAAAAAAAAAAAATTATGTGTGCGCAAAAGAAAGATCGATTACCTGCAGCAATAGGGGGCTCCCCTTAAAATATTCAGATTTGGCATTCTTCTTCAGCTCATCCGCACTCAACAAAGTCTCGGCAACAACCAACGACACAATAGAATAGCAACTTTCCATCTGGCTAATTAAGGGGATCAACCTTATGTCACCGAACTCGCCATTGTTATTCGACAACAAATAATCATTCAACAAGCAAAATACAAGGGCTCGAATGTTCAATTTCTGTTCGGTCATATTTTTACTAGGTCTAAAGTGATTTTTACAAGCTTTGCCAAATTAACCTCATCACCCACAACAATCTCAGCGAGCATGTTAGCATAAGTCCTAGGAAACCCCCTATGGTTGTTTTACCCTCTTCAATGGTGCCAGGGGTGGCAGGAGTAGCATTAGTAGGATTACCAAGGATCGCATCAAATTCATCTCGCAAAGGACATATTTCATTGCCCCGAAAGACAAAAATATAGTGATCAGAATCCCAAAAGCTCAGGGCTGCACACAGAAAGTTATAATCAATATTAATTTGTTGTAAGCCTAAAAGTGCCTCTAAGTGGTATTCTTTCAACAAAGCCTTTTCTGTAGGAGTAAGGGCTCTTAGCCAACGCCTGACAGCTCGTTGGAGAGAGAAAGGAGGAATCGACATGACAAAAGCAAGGAAGAATTAAAGCTAAGTAATTACGAGAGAAAGGAAGATTGAGAGTGATGGAAAAGAAGGACGTATCTAACCCCTATATATACCTGAAGCCATCAAGTGACATCCTGATCCCATTCGGAAACGCGTTAAAAAATCCGAAAACCAAAAATCGCCAGGATAAAACTTTCAGGGCCCACGGCTGGGCGCCTAAATGATTAATGCCTAGCCTTGGGCGCCGAAAATGCAACCCGAGGCCCGGATCTCGCAAAACGCGGAACAGGAAAGGACTTAAAACCGTGTTGGTAGACACGAGGCCCTATTGAAATCAAGATCAAGCCCAAGAGCACCTTTAGCACCCAAATAGTGAAAATAAATGTTAAAACTTGTCGAAACTTAGACTCGTCTCAAGGAATATACGTGTACATTTTTTCCAAACAAATATAAGTAAAATAAATATAAAGGTCATTCTTCGAAACACCAAAAAACATTATTAAGTCGTTGGTTTCTCAAATAAAAAGTGTTTGTTTGTCAAAAGATTAATCCGGGCCAAGCTAAACATGATATTATTAAAAAATAAACTTTGTCGCCCGGAAAACGAAGTCGCACTCCACGACTTCGTCAAAATAGCATACCACTATAAAGGTCTCTCGCACATACGAGCACGATCCCAAACATGATTAAATGACGTTAAAGAAATGACCGTCAAGCCCGGGTGCTTAGGGCTCGAAAGAAAATATATACTCCAACGAAGAGTGTGCGAAGTTAAAATCATATTCCCCAACTACGCTATACACAGTCCCATGTTTGGATAATCTCAAAGAAAAAGCGGATTTCGACCTCAGAGTAAAGGTCGTCGCTGATACTTGCACATGGTCCTCTGATCAAAGACCAAGTGGTGGCAAAATCGAGCCGTAAAGACTAGCTCAAAACCACAAAAAAGATGACCACAAGACAAAGGTCCGTCTAAGCCCGTTGTCAACCCACCTTCAGGTTGCATTTAAGTCCGAGCATCCCTCGAAAGAATTCGCTCCGGCGAGAATGAATAAGAAAAGAAATTCTCAAAAGAAATCACGATGAACAAAAGAAATAGGGACTTGCCCACCTCAAATCGGGCAAGATAGCGCCACGAACCACGCGAGTTCCAAATCGAAAAAACGAATTCAGGGACGTCCACCCTCAGCAGACAGGGGCTCGCCCACCTTCAGCGGGTGGGGTCTGCGTCACTAGCCGCGCAGGTCCTCAGTTATCGAAAAAAATCTTCAAAACAAAAAACAGGGTCGCCATCTTCAGCCGGCGGGGTCTACGTCACAAACCGCGTAGGTCCTTATTTTCAAAACATAAAAACAGATTTGTCCACTTCTATCGGACGGGGTGTCCACCCTTAGCGGACAGGCTCGCCATCTTCAGCCGGCGGGGTCTACTTCACAAACCGCGTAGGTCCTTATTTAAAAAAAAAACAAACAGATTTCGAAACAGATTCGTCCACTTCTATTGGACGGGGCGTCCACCCTCAGCGGACAGGCTCGCCATCTTTAGCCGGCGGGGTTTGCGCCACTAACCGCGCAGGTCCTTTAGTCGCCCTAGAGATAGCTTTTTCCGGTTTTCCCTTTTTCCAAAAATAAAGGATCGGTTTTCCCTTTTTCCAAAAATTAAAGGATATGTTTTCCGTTTTTCCAAAAAAGAACGATGTGCTGGATTTTCCTTCGTTTTACGTCCCATAAAAACAAGGGGGTTTTCTCGTTTAGCTAACCCTGAAAATGAGAATCTTTAAAAACATTTTTACCTCGTGATTGAGCTTGGCCAGGCCCAATTACACTTTATAGCTTTGATTTCGAAAACATCTGTAGCTACTTCCAATGACAAAGTGAGGGAGTTTCTACGCATCTTTAGATACTTCCAATGACAAAGTGAGGGAGTTTCTATACTATCCGTTGACAAATCCCAATAACACGTGAGGGATATGTTGACACTTCAAGTGATGACCCTTAAGTCAAATGTTATCACTCGGGGGCTCGTGAGACCCTCGCAAAACAGGTCACATACACCATGGCTTGTGTGACGCACTCCGTCCAGTACTTTGACCATCGTCTCATCCCGAGACTCAGTCAAAGTGGGGGCTAACTGTAGAAACCTACTTTTGTCCCCATTCCCGAAAGGGAAGGTTCGATGATGAGAACATAAATCTCCACTTGGCAACGCATCTCCTATAAAATAACGAATCTCGATCACCCTTTTCATTTCACCCGAACCTGCTATTTATAGAAACCTGCTAAAAATAGTAACTGCCGTAACGGGTAGTTGCTAAAAGTGGCAAGACATAAAAGATAGAAACCTGTCAGAATTAGGTGTTGCACTCCAACATAAAAGAGATATAATTTGCAAGAGGAATCCTGTTCCTAGTATAGCTCGAAAATAAGAGTTACGTATTAATTAAAATCCTAACGAACCTAGAGTTCGTAACGGGCTCAGACGCATTCCGTCATAAAGTTAATACGCACTAAAAGACTCGGATAAGTCTCAAAGACTCCGTATTCCACGAGTCCAAATCTGACAAGGAAATACGGCCCAGACCCTATTTTCAACGCCCTGGGCGCTGAAATTACCTGGGTACGTATTCTCTCCTAATTCTTCTTGGATTAGAGCTCTAAAATTCTATCTTTCCACGAACTCTTCCCTATAAATACAGCCCAAAAATCGACGTGAAAAGGACACACACAATTCATATTCTGAGTATTGACTCCAACCCCTAAGCCTAAGCCTCACGCTGCAAAATTGATCCCGCGTTATGTCCCAATCGATCCAAAAATCGAACAGAACTATCATGTCCCTTGTAGCTGAAGAATTAAGCCCGGAAACTTGAGATTCGTTAAATAAAAGGAGAAATAGAAAAGTCAAAGTGGTTAGTTATCTGAGAACCGTGACGCACCTCTCAAGGGTGCGTCGTAATGTATCCCTTCGTATAATTTAATCGCTTTCCTCGCCCTTTATAAAACTGTTAAACTATTAAATCTGATTGTTCTATCACGCCTAATAAAGATAATATCTTGGGAAATTGAACTATCATGCTAGGTCCCTTAAATCAATCTAAACAAGATAATCACGGTCGATCTAGTATTATGTGTTGCATATTGCTAAAATAAATTCAGATTAGTTTAATAGTTAACGCATGTCCCTTCAATTATTTATGCTGAGCTAGTAAGGATATCCTGCCTCTGGAGTTATCGAAGAGCGAGTACTCCTCTTGGTAGTTACAGTTCCCCGAACCCTCAATCTCTACCCTGCGGGTGTACGTTGAGCGATCCCCACACCAGGGATCACAAGGGAACCTATGGCCGTCGTGGTCAAACATAATTGCACTCCCTTTATGTCACGATAATCGGGTTTTGTCAGTTTTTCTCATTGTCGTTAAAAACTGAATGGCGACTCCTATATTACTAGTCAATTGGGTGTAAACTCACAGGAAATCCAATTACACTTGATTTGACAAAAAGAAACGTCACGCCCACGAGGGACGAGGTCACGCATTAGCCTCGTGATTTTTCGACCCCCTCACAGATACGATACAACCTTTCCTAGACTAGACTTCAAGTGAATCTTCTGCTTCTCACAGTCAATCTTAGCTTTAAACATGGCCAACCAGTCCATTCCCAAAATCACATCTAAATCTCCTAACTCAAACTCAATTAGGCTAGACAAGAATATGGTCTTGGCTATGGTTAAAGGTACATTTCTATGGATCTTAGTGCATTTAACGATCTCACCTGTTGGTATCACTATGGGTACTTCTATATCTTCAGGTTCTTTCAATCCTAACTTTTCTAAGTTACCCTTTGATATAAATGAATAAGTCGCACCAGAATCAAATAGTACTTTAACTAAAACGGAGTTAATAGAAAAAGTACCAGCTGTGACGTTAGACGAGTTTTCGCCTTCCTGCCTAGTGATCACATTCAGCTTCCCTTGGGCAACTCTCTTGTTATAGCCACCTCCATTGGCATTTCCATTGGCATTTCGGTTCCCATTGTGCTGATAGTTCCCTCTGGGCTTTCCATTACCCTGGCCACTGTTGCCATTGTTTCCACTCTGATTACCTCTTTGGTTTCCACCATTATTCCCTCCATTCCGGTTTTGGTTATTACGGTTGTTGTTCTGGCGGTTGCCTTGGTTGACTTGGTTGGGTTTCCCATTCTTGGCTCAACACTCAAATTCCCTATGGCCTAGCTTCTCACAAAACCTACAGACAACTTGGTTTCCATTACAGTCTCGACCTGGGTGATTAGTATGGCAACGTCTACACTCATAGACTCTCGTTCCATTCCCTGCATACTGATTCTTATCTCCATTGTTACTGTGGAAATTGTTTCTGTTTTCACCCTGGTTTCCCATGAACTGAAAATGGTTGTTTCCTTTGTTTTTCTTAAAATTCCCCTGATTCAGCTGGCCACCACCTTGGTTATGGTTACCAACATCCTTTCTCTTTTCACCAATCCCATTCTTTCTTTGATGCAGACCATACAAATGGGCATCTTTTCCATATAGGATGTCAAGAGATGTAAAGGTCTCTCCAGCAAGCATTAGCTGTAAGTCCATAGTCAATCCACTCTCAAATCTTTGGGCTCTAAGCTCCTCCGTTGCCACCACTTCCGGTGCAAACCTAGACAACTCCATGAACTTCGAATAATACTCTGTCACAGACATACCATCCATTTTCAACTCGATGAACTCTTGAGCTTTCTGCTTCTTCAGGTATGGCGGGTAAAACTTGTTCCTTGAGGCTACCTTGAATAATTACCATCCAAATCCAGGTGTAGCTCTCTCAAAGCATTCTCACATCTTTGCCACCATAAATCGGCTTCTCCCCTAAGGTAATAAACAACACTATTAACCCTAAGGTTCTCTGGGCAATTGACAGCTACGATAAGCTTATCGAACTCCCTTAGCCAGTTCTCAAGTACAGTTGGGTCTATCTCCCCTTGGTACAAAGGAGGCTTACTTTGGGCCACCTTCTTAAACATCTCACCAGCTGGATCAACTCCCTGGTTATTCTTATTCTGTGCTAAGTTCTGCACTACTTCAGCTAGTTGCCTGACCACGTCGGCAATTCCTTGGGTAGTCATTTCCCTTCTCCTGAATAAAACAAAAGACTAACTTTAACAACTCAGGTTAGACACTGCCTTACTATCACATTGTACTACCTAGTCATTCAATCGGTGCATAAACACAAAAATTTCGGACCCTAAGCAGGATATGCGCCTGTTTATGGGCCGCTTTTCTCCTTAGTCCGCATCACAAAGTTCAAGTGGTGAAAGATTTGACCACCTTGCAAGTACAATTTCATTGAAGAAATGCATAAAATTCCTTTCGCGATAATCGCTCAAAGATAGCATAAACTTAGAATTAAGGATATAAGAAGGAATTCTAGATTTTATTACTTCGATGGGAAAAAAAATAATACATCCTTTGGATCGTACTTTATTCGGAAAACCACAAAACTGAACTACTAAAACCATAAATAGTAGTGTACTACTTTATTGCTTCACTAAATCTTAGTACTAGCTATTACAAAAGCTTAAAATGTTACTCTACTATCCAACCACCTCTACAAACTGGTGAAGAGTTCTTATGGTCTTCAAAGTCATCAAAGTCTTCCTCCGGATCAGACTCATACTCCATATCCTCATTGTTTTACTGTAGCACACTGTTCACTTCATCATTGTTGATTTCAGGCTCAATTTCTGTGTCACTGGAGATCTCAATAGTGGGTTCAGGAATGATAGGATTAGGGTTCTCAATCTCAACAACAACATCATCACTATCCTCATCCATCTGAGTCTCTGTATCATGATATACTCCTACATTGTGAACACTTGACACTATCTTGCCATCCACAAAACATTCCTCCGCTAACTCTATAACTGTAGTCATAATCTCCAAATCGTAACTCCATCTACCATCTGGAGTACCATACTTGTAGTAGTTAGGAATACCATTTTCCATATGCATGTCCCGAAATCGGTTCTTAAGCTCTATGTATGGGTTCCTGGAAGGTAAGCAATGAATAACCATCTCTGCCATAACATCTTTCTTTCTTAGTTCAGGTAGGTTCTTCACTGTAGCAAAGTAATTGCAGGCAAACTCAATCTTCTTGACATAAATGTGTGGGTCTCACAGTCTAGCTTCTGTAGGTTTCCTAGATTTGCGTACATTGAAATCAACATCTTAACCCCGAAAGTTAACAACTACAAAGTCTTACTAAAGTGTTCCAAAAATAAAGTAAGTTCGTTGAGCCATACAATTTCAATGCACAAGTACATGCTTAATCATGAATCGTCATGCAATTAATCACATAAAGCAAAACAAAACATGATCAAACTTTAATTAAAAGATTACAAAAAATCAAGGCATAATCACATAAACACTTGATTAGAAAGGCACACTTAAACAACACATACTTAGACTAATTATACCCTTCTTATTCTACCCATTCCTCACTTAGAAAAGAGATAAAAAATTTCGAAATTAATTTAAATAAATAACTTCAAATATACACGAAATTATTAAAATTAAAATCGAAAATTTAAAATAATTAATCGAATAATTTAATTAGTTCGATTATTTTCAAAAATAATTAAAAGAATTAAATAAATAAATAAATGAATACTTAATTCGGAATTTTCGAGAAGACATATATAATAAATTTTTTTTTTGAAATTCGGAAAATCCTAAAATTAATAATTTTTTTATTTTTTTTTGAAAAATCCGAAAATATTTCGGAAGTTTGAGAAAATAATTCGAATTTAATAAACTCGAATAATTAAAATAAAGTTAAAAATTTTCAAATACTTGAAATAATTGGTATTTGGCTTTTCAAAATTTTGAGTACTCAAAAACAACATTCTGACTTTAGGAAAATAATTTTCGAAAATCCTAAAGTTCCGCAATCGTAGTTTAAGGATTTACCCCTTTGCACTATTAATTAATGCAAAGCAGCTCTCAAACTAGAGCTCTGCAAATACCACTTTTGTAACACCCTAATAATTCCTTGCTTTTTATAATACATTTCCAACTTAAAACACAGGAATTACCATGATATTACCGCCACCGTGATAACGGCTAAGGCTATTTACCAGAATTACGCAGCGGAATTAACTAACTTTCAAACATATTAAATAAATAGTTAATGGTCATTAACACAAGAGTTTATAAATAAACCGTTTATTAACAAACCGTTTGAAATCCATTAACTGAAATAGTAATATTATTCATGACTATAAATAAAAATAGAGTTTATAAATTACGGAAGCATAAAACTCTCAACTCGAATCCCATGATAACTTCTCCCGCAAGTTATCTCTACAAACCTGCTCTATTGAAATCTACTCCCCAACAACGCAAATGCAATTGATGGATCATCATAGGGTCATTAAGGCGAAGGCCATGACCAGAAGACATGAAGCACGAAGTCAGCAATAGCAGAGTACGAACAAGCTAGAATAACATTCTATCCTAACATGCTTCACTCGACAAAATAGATAATCGACATGCAAAAGCCATAAAATAAACAAGTAAACATGGAGCCAAGACTCGACACGAGACACGACTCTTGACTCACAGTTTAATAAAAAGTAGCTTCGAACGGGTAAAGTTGGGCTACTACCGACACCAAAAGGAAAAAAAGGGTGATGGGAGCCAACCATACACCAAAATAAGTCGGGCTACTACCGACAGTCGGGCCATACCGACAGGAATTCCAATGCACAACGACATAAAAGAGAATGAAACACCGTCTTGTATTATTCTAGGAGTACAAGTTTTTCGGCAAGACTCCCCCCATTTTTCATACTCAAGGTATATACGTTCCAAGAGTTTTGAAGCTCTTTGGGTTACACTTTACGTTAATTAGTATATTATGTTCAAGGCGACTCAAGACACAACATACAAACAATTGAACAATTAAACAATTCAACAATGACCCTTTAATATTTTACTTCTTTAGGACTTGTGATCAAACAAGACTCAAGTGAAATTACTCCCATTGTTCCTTCTCAAAAACACTGTTTGAGATAACCCGACATTGCCTATTAACAAGCGGGGTGTGCCCTTAGCACGAATTGTCCTTAATTCAATTCACATAGACTCTCTAACATATTCTACCCCTTTGGTAGAATATATATTGCTCACTGGCAATATTCGACTGGCTCAATAATTATGCTAGACATCCTGTACTATAGCATAATAATAATAACAACTTGCATGAGCACTACTCATATATGCAAACCAACTTGAACAACATGCTTGACATAATTCAACGATTATAAAAGTCCATAACATGATAGTTCAATAGAATCTATAAAGCATAATTCAATTCATAACATGCTCGTTTACATAGATTCAACAATAATAATAACATGCTTGTTCTCAACATTAAACATGAATTCATAATAACATATTCATTCCCAATCATCAAACATGAATTTCCAACATATAAGTTCACATGATTCGCATTCAATACACTTCATAAAGTCCTCAAGGGATGGGTGGTCACCCTAGTCTTATACGTACCTGGAATACCTAAGTACGGGGGCCACTGTGCGAATCACGACTCACTAGAAATCAACTCCTATAAACAAAACAAGAGAACTAAATTAATATCCATGTTTACTAAATTTCCAGCAACTATTTAAGAAACTAAAACCCTTAGTTTAATTAAAAATCATTCAGTAATTGGTAATTTAATAGTCTCAAATAGTCAACTCAAGTCCTAGCATAAAAACATTGACTTTTTCGCTTTAAAAACCTTAAAAACCAACCTTTTAAAGCTTATAAACATTCTGAAAATTTAGATTGATTCCCATAATTTAAATTGTCATTAAATTATGTAAATCAATCGCTTAATCAATTTGAAAGCAAAACCCTAACAATGGTTTAATCCGAAAACGTGTTTTGACTTCAAAAATCAATACTTTATGAACATATAAAATCTGAAAATTACAAAACCAATCATCAAAACCAATTTCTTTAATTAAAACATACTACTAACCCAATACGGTGTTCATAACCGTTTTAATTAATCTAAACAATCCAATATTTAAACTTAATCACAATAATTAAATCAATTTAAAACTGAAAATTAATATTTTTGAAAACATAATTTTTATTAAACCATTGATCAACACACACACACAAAGATTAATTAATCGTGTGTGTGTGCCGATCAACACACACGACCACAATCAACAACAACAGCGCAACAGCGCATGCAACGCACCAGCAAGGCGCGCGCGCGCGGGAGGGACAGGGCAGGCGAGCAAGGCACAACGCACAGCAGGGGCAGAACAGCGCACACACGGGGCACAGCGCACGAGCGGGGCAAGCAGCAGCGCGCGCACACATAGCACTGTTGTTGTGCTGCGACGCGACGCGGAGGGCAAGCAAGGGCGAGCTGGGCGACGGGCTAGGCTGGTGCACGGCTTTCTTGCGCCGCAAGCAAGGCCGAATCGAAGAGAGGAGAGGGGTGTGGGGTATGCCGCAAGGAGAGGAAAAGAGGAGAGAGAGAGATTTCTGAATTTTTGATTTTGGGGGTTTGATATGGGGTCTATTTATAGGTTTTCTCTCCCTTGTGAGCTAGGTTAGGGTAATTTTGAGTTGGGCTCATTACCGGGCTCAATTAAGTTTACTCCTTGCAGGCTTTGTTGGGTTTAATTAAAACAAAACGACCGGGCTTTAAGTTTATTAAATTCGTTTTTGATACGACCCAACAATTCCCGATTAAATAAATTCATTGAATTTATTTAATAAAATCCGGTTTTAGAAATAATTAATATTTAAATTTATTAAAGTAAAAGCGCATTTAATTCTCATTAAATGAAATTAATTTATAAAAATACACGAGATGTTTTATAAATATAATAAAATATATTTATAATTATTAGAAAAATACGAGGTATACATAAATAATTAGTCTTAGCTTTCTCTTATCTTAGGGTTTAGGGTTTTAGTTTAGTTTAGCTTTTTGAGAGAGAAAGTGAGAAATCAAAGAGGGGTTTTGGGAATTTAATGTTCAAGGTGACAATTTGGCTTGTGGATTTCCATCATCAATCAATGAGCAATTTCTTACTCTCTCCTCATTTATTTCTCAATTTATTGCTTGGTTTATTTGGTTTTGTTTTGTTTAATTATTTTTACTTAGTTTAACGATTCATGTTTAGATTAGTTGTTATTATTGTTTAGAATCATGTTTTTAGTTGTTAATTTATATAAATTTTGTGTTTTTATGATTATGGAGTAGTTTATTGGTTAGGGTTTGGTGAAAACTCAACATTGATTGGTTTGGGTGTTTGTGATTGGAAATTAGGGATTTCATGATTAAATTATTGCATGTTTAGGCATTTCCAATACATGTTGCATTTAACTTGATCAATTAAGTGTTCCATGATTTCTTGGAGTAGTCTAGTTGGGTTGGAAAGGGATTAAAGACCTAAACTTGGCTATGTTGTTGAATTAAGATTTTGATTTACCCCGGGTGTGATAGGGTAGAACGAGAGTTCATCCTTGATGCTTCGGGAAATTGTTCGCGCATCGGGAGATGGTTGGAACTATTTGTGAATTCAACGCTTATTCATGTAGTGCTTGTGAATCTCCCCCGGTTTTCAATTATTTTATGTCCATTCCATGATTTGTTGGTGTTTGACCCATTCCCTAATCTCGTTTGCTTTTTGGTTGTTAGGTTATGATACATATGACATTACATAGATCATGCGGAAACAACCATTAACCCAGGACAACATATTATTTACACATAATCATATAGCATAATTTAGATGCATACTCTTTGTTGCGTGCCCTCCCTAGCTGCGCCTGAACCGAACAAGAACAAGTCTTTAGGACTCCAAGTGTCGTCCCTCCGTAGATAGTCCACAACACGTCCGAATCCGCCTTAAGATTGACCAACTAGAATCGCCCTTAAGGTACTAGAAAATTTCGGCACTTTATGAGCAAGATGTGTGTTTTAATTTTCTCTCAAAAACTCACTTTTGAATACTTTGAAACTTGTTATAAATTGTGAGCCCTAGCCTCATATTTATAGGGGTATGGAAAGGGAATCGAAATCCTATTCAGATACAAATTAATTAAACCTAGAATCCTACAAGAACTCTAATTTTAATTAATTTATCAAATAGAATTAGGAATTTAATCATTAACCGAACTCTGCATGTTTTAGGAAACGTGCACGAACACAAACACTTGCACACACACGCACGGCTGCCACGATGGGGCCCATGCGTGCGCGCGAGCAGCAGCCCACGCAGCGCCCGCGCGCGCTGCGCGCTGCGCGTGCTGTGCGCGCTGTGCGCGCTGCGCAGCCTGCTGGGCCTGGCCTTGCGCTGGGCCTGGCGTGGCTGTTTGTGCGGCGCGCTTGGCTTGCTGGGCGATGGCCTGGCTTCGTGCTGGGCCTCGTCCGGCAGGCCTCGTCCGATGCTTATTCGTACGATGCGCTTCCGATTAAATTTTCCGATTCCGGAATTCATTTCCGATACGAACAATATTTAACATTTCCGATTCCGGAATTAATTTCCGTTTCGAACAAATATTTAATATTTCCGTTTCCGGAATTATTTTCCGATTCCGATAATATTTCCGATTCTGACAATATTTCCGTTTCCGGCAATATTTCCGATTCTGGCAATATTTCCATTTCCGATAATATTTTCCGATACGTACCATGTTTCCGTTTCCGGCAACATCTACGACTTGGATAATATTTATATTTCCGATACGATCCATATTTCCGTTTCCGGCAATATCATCGTTTCCGGAGTATTCATTTCTTGCCTGTGACGATCTCAGCTCCCACTGAAACCAAGATCCGTCGGTTCCGAATATTCATAGATGGAGTATTTAATGCCATTAAATACTTGATCCGTTTACGTACTATTTGTGTGACCCTACGGGTTCAGTCAAGAGTAAGCTGTGGATTAATATCATTAATTCCACTTGAACTGAAGCGGCCTCTAGCTAGGCATTCAGCTCACTTGATCTCACTGAATTATTAACTTGTTAATTAATACTGAACCGCATTTATTAGACTTAACATAGAATGCATACTTGGACCAAGGGCATTATTTCCTTCATTGGTTTCTTAGTTTAGTTGATTTATTTTTAGTTGGTTAGTTGACTTTACAATTCGTTCCGACCGAGCTTGTTGTTCGATTAGCATAATCTAGTGCACCTTAGTCCTTGTGGATTTAGACCCTTACTTATCGCTTTACTCGTGTTTAGTGATTAGTTTAGGTTTTTGTTTGATTAGGAGAGACTAGTAACGACCTATTTTTCCCCGTTATCAAAATGGCGCCGTTGCCGGGGACTACGGTTTGCATTAGTTTGTGTTAGTTAGATGAGTCTAGGTCTTTGTGCATAGTTATTTGTTTTGGTCTTTTCTTTTTAAAATTCCTTAAAAAAATGGCAACTATCTCTATCCCTCAAAATGATGAATCGTGTATACTTGATGATTTCACGTCTCTCCACCATGAGCTTCTCCACAATGAATTTCTTAATGTTTTGCAATCCGAGTCGGTCATTTTTTTGTCCGAGTTTCGCCTTTTCATAACTCATTTGGATTGTGAAGAAAACCTTAAAAGGGATTATTTTATTAGATATTTCGAGGTTTCTTCCCAAACTTTTGTAAAACGCATGGGAGAAGTCTCTAACCTTCTAAATGAATCCATTCGAGATGCTTCATGGGAAAGAGATGATTTTGAGACTAATTTTCCTCCTATGACGCATGACATTGAGGAATTGAGTATTGGGGATTACATTCCTATTCATTTCTCCTTGAATGAGTGCCTCGATGATGGTGATGAAAAGCTTTTTGCTCCTATTTGTTTTCAAGTGCTCCAATCGATTCTAATTGAGGATGAAAGTAAATTTGCCGATCAAAAAGAGTTTCTTGAGGAGAGTTTGCCTATTTCTTTTTCGTTTCCTTATTTTGATTCTTCTTTTTCTTATTTTCTTGTTTTTTCTTTTGATCCTTCTTCTTTTAGGCATCCTTCTCCTCATTGGCATCGAGTTCTATCATACTCAATGCATGCATTTCATCTTGTGATTGCATATGATCTATCGAATTAAATGTGTGCTAGTGCATATGATAAACTCTTGAGATCATTGACTTGGTATTTACTAGAAAGGTCATGTTTGGGACCTTAAACAAGCCTTTCTCGGGAAGTAACCCGTGTTTAATTGCTTTCATTTTCTTATTTCTTTTGAATTTTACTTATTTTTATTTTCAATTCTTGATCTTGTTTTAGGTACTTAAGTGGAATAAGCGCTCATTCTTGATAGCATAAGGAAAGCAAATCACAATGTTGGAGAAAGTTGACTACAAATGGAGAAATTAGATCATTTGCGGGTATTTACACCCACCTACTATCCGGTAGTATCTTTCCTCTCCCTCTTTTTATCACTCCATGGATTGATTGAGCATATGAATTGATGAAGCATGAGGTTAGATGGTTGAAAATGTTGATTTGGTTGCCTCCATTTCTCTTTCTCTAATGTTTTGTGATTTGCGGAACTATGTATATTGGGTGAATGCGTGTTTTCTCCCCCCCCCCCCCCCCCCTCCCTTCCCTTGAGTATTTGTTTCAAGCATTGAGGACAATGCTTAATTCTAGCTTGGGGAGATAGCTTTTCGCTAGCTTGGGGGAGGCTTCATTCTTTTCGTTTCTTTATCTTCTTTTTTTCTTTAATAAAATTCAAAGTCCAAAAATATTTTCTTTATTTATTTCTTTTTATTTATCTTTTCTTTCAAACTTTTGAAAAATATCACAAAAAAATCACAAAAAGTTTAGAAAATCCAAAAAAAAGTCTCAAGTGATTGAATAAAAGCACTAAAAATGATTTGCTCGTCCAAAGGAAAAATCTTGATGATTTTTAATGTGGATTCCCTTGCTTGTCATTTGAATAATTGAGTAAAGGTATTTCCCTTGAATTTTTGCATGTATGAGTTAGGGCGATTAGAGATAGCTTAATCTTTGTTGCTTGAATCTCTACTTGAAAAAGTTTTCGATGATTCTAAATGATGAGCTTTATGTTGAAAAGAGTTTATTTTGTTCTCTTTTGGAAATTCATTGCTACCTTAATTCCCTTTGGTGCACACTTCATTCCCTTAAGTTAATTGGATTGTAGAACAAAAAGATTGTGATTTATGTTTTGAGTCCAATAAGTGGTGCCAATGAGCCCACAAGGCGAAAGCCAAAGTGTCAAGTCCGAGTCAATAAGTGGCGTCAATGAGCCCACAAGGCATAATAAGCCTATTAAAGTTTACAAAAAGAAAAAAAAGAGTCAATAATTGGTAAATACCACAAGTTCTTGAGAAAGTGGGTTAGTTTAGATGATTGAGTGGGAGCTTGAAGATTTATTAAGTAAAGTTTTCCCTAGTGATGATGAATGTCATTGCGGCTCAAGAATCGAGACTCTAGACCCATTACTCAAATTCTTTAATCTTACAATCCAAGATTCTCTTAGCAAAAGTCAAGTTTGGGGGAGTCAATATATGTGCATTTTAGGTGGTATGTAGTGATCATATTAATCCATTTGAGAACAATTTTTGACTTTTCGATGCCTTAGTGAACCTAATTGATGATTCAATGCTTTGATTGTGATTCTCTTGCACCTTATATTAGTCTATCCCTTATATTTCTAATTCATGGATGCATTTTGATGATGGTTTTGATTTGAAAGCTTGTTTGAATCGACCATGTTTTGTGAACCATGCTTGATGAGATGACTTTGGGCGAAATGTGTTAATTGTGCTTAATAAGAGTTATGGGTTAATCTTGTGGGAAACCCTTGCGAGATCTCACTCGCCCTCTTGAGCGATCTAGGGGTTTAAAGAGCTTGTTGCATGTGCTTAAATGCAACCGTGATTCCTACGACAGTGAGTTAGTGTATATTCTACCTTGATTTCCATTTTCTATGTTTCTTTAGATTAGTTTCTCAGTAACTCATTTTGCTCAAAATTCCTATCCCAATTCCCTTTGTGTTTCATTGTTTTGCTCGTGGACGAGCAAAAGCTCAAGTTTGGTGGCATTTTAAGAGTGACATTTATGTCGCTCATAGGGTAGTGATTAGGCAATTATTTGAGTCGGTTTTATTCTATTTTTAGCATTTTTAGTCTTTAGTTTCCTTAATTTCTTATTTTCAGTATGTATAACTATGTTTAGTTTAATTAGCAATTTTTATTAGTTTTTAGGTCTTATTTTCTTAATTTATTTATTTTTCTTTGTTTCAATAATTTTATATAGTTTAGTTATTTTAGTTTTTCGTTATTAATTTTCTATTTCTATTTTATTCTTTCTATTATTATTATTATTATTATTATTATTAGATTTTATTATTTTTATCTTTGTTTATATATATGTATATTTTCCGATTCTCCCCTTGTCTTTATTTATTTTGTGTAGGTGCACGTGTGTAGGTTTCAAAATAGGAAATTCAAGGGCCGAATTAATAGTACAACAAGGCCAACACTTATCCTACACCACTCCTACATTCTATCCTACACCACTCCTACAGTCTATCCTACACCACTCCATCTTCTCTGACCAACTGCACACGAACAAGCAACATTGAGCTCAAACATTAGATACTCTCGTCATTGCTATTCGACATATTGTAGTTGCACGAGCAAATACTGTCATTGTGCGGCTTTATACTGTCAAAGACAAGAACGCATCCACGCTACTGCCGCAGCCGGCAACCAACGCTGCACCACCAACACCATCAATACCGCAACAACCTTGCCCCACAAACCAGCCTGCAGCCCCTGCATCCACCGCAACAACCTCCTTCACCTCCTCACCGTCTACACCAAAATCATTCCACAACCAAACAACACCAGCTACGCAACAAAACACACAAAATCACACCAGAAAAACAGAGCAAAAACAGAGGAATTTAGTTCGACCGAACCCGTAACGGAGTTCGACCGAACTGAAAATTTAGAGTTCCTGATTGTATGAGGTTCGGTCGAACCTGAATGAAGTTCGCCCAAACCACAACTGAGTTCGACCGGACCTCCTATCAGTTTGTCCGAACATTTGGGCGGTCGAGTTCTTGTACAGAATTAATGAAGGGCACATGCTTGCCTTGGTGGTTCATTGTTGGTGGCCTTGATTTTCCGCCGTACAACTCCGTTTGAAGGCTGCAATTTGATTGAAGAGTGTCGAACAGAACGCATCCTGTCCCTCGTATCCGATGAATTAAGCCTAAATACTGGAACATTGCTTGGAAACCAGAGATTCGTTAAATAAAAGTAGAAATAGCAAAGCCAAAGTGGTTAGTTTTCTGAGAACCACAACGCATCTCTCAAGGGTGCGTTGTAATGTGTCCCTCATATGATTTAATCGCTTTTATCACCCTTTTATAAAATTGTCAAAACTATTAATTTGATTGATCTATCACGCCTAATAAGATAATACCTTGGACAATTGAATTATCATGCTAGGTACCTTAAATCAATCTAAATAAGATAATCACGTTCGATTTAGTATTATGTGTTGCATATTGCTAAAATCAATTCAGATTAGTTTAATAGTTTAACACATGTCCGTTTCAATTACTTATGCTGATCTAGTAAGGATAACCTGCCTCTGGAGTATTATCGATGAGCACTCCTCTCGGTAGTCACAGTCCCCCGAACTCTCAATCTCTGCCCTGCGGGTGTACGTTAAGCGATCCCCACACCAGGGATCATAAGGGAACCTATGGCCGTCGTGGTCGAACATAATTGCACTCCCTTTATGTCACGATAACCGAGTTTTGTCAGTTTTTCTCATTGTCGTTAAAAACTGAATGGCGACTCCTATATTACTAGTCAATTGGGTGTAAACTCACAGGAAATCTAATTACACTTGATCTGACGACGTCACGCCCACGAGGGACGAGGTCACGCATTAGCCTCGTGCTTTTTCGACCCCCTCACAGTGGCGACTCCACTGGGAATGTTAATGAAATACTCGTGCTCGTAGGTAATCAAAATAGCCGAAGGGTGAAACGATCCTACCCCGCGTTTATTTCCCTATCAAGTTGGGACGACCTGAAAATCAGCTTATTAATGTGAACGGACAGAACCGCATAACGAATCTCGGCTCCCATGGCATGTTTCATCTCGGGAGTTGGGACTAAGGATACCCATCGCCATCCGGGGGGTGCATACGCTTCGAATGTTGTCCACTCGACACTTGTCGCTAGTAGTACACCTATCCCAAACCCAATCGCTCGCCCACTAGGTCCCTCTCATTGGTGCATGCCCCCTTGGCTTACATCGTGATTGGCCTCTTGGGACGAAATTCGCTCGTGAATGCACTACCTCGACCGAGGCATGTGTTGGATCGACGATAGAAGCGGTACCAAGCCGGCGCAAATATTACCCATAGAATCCTATCATAAACTACGTGACATATTATTTTGCTTCATGTTGTAATGTTAGTTATGTGTAGCGAATTATGTGATTGTGTGTGACAAATAATGCTAGAAAACCAACGACCATAAAAATTCCCCAAACATTCATAAACACCCTTTGGCCAAAGAGTTATACCAAAAAACGTGTTCCGCAATCCCGGGCGCTCGCCACAAAAATAAGCGACGCCCAGGGCAGTCTGTAACGGATCCCACGACGCTGCACAACGCGCAAAGGACGTTATTAGGCAAGCACGCAAATTAAGTCGTATATGCGAAAAATAGACGAACAGAATACGAGTACCAGTCAGGGACGCATTTTCAGCGCCCCTGGCTGGGCGCCAAATATTTCAACGCCCTTGCTGGGCGCTGAAGTTGCTGCCTGGCCTTTTGGTCAGGCACAGCAGCCTCGGTACCCGCGCAAAAAATATACGTAGCAATAAAAAATTCGTAACAAAATTGCTACGAGGACGTATGGAAAAGGCACTCTATTCTAAGAACGAATTATAAAATAAATAACTCTTTGCGTCGTCGTTACGCTTCCTGCGATGACAGTGTCCGGCACCGAAACCGAGCACACAAATTAAAATAACTTTGAATGTCACATGGGCAAGTGTTTTGAAAATCTAAAGAATGACCAAAAGAAAAGTCAAGAGTGTACCAACCAAAAGTGAAAATAGAGAGCCAATAGAGCGAGTCAAGAGTCTAGACTAAGTAATGCTTAACTTTGGGCCTAAACTTTAGCTTGTCTTATGCATAGGGCTGGTTCTGCCACTTGGCGTCGATCTGAAAATCAAAGGTTAGAGCGTCTCGAAGCTACATCACCAACACAAGGTTTAGCAACTCCAAGATCCATCCGTCACTCCCCCTTTCAAGGATCTCCGATTCCCCAACCCCGATTCGCACCTTCAAACATGTCCATGGAAGAGTTATGGGACCAAATGGCCCAAATGACCTGTTAGGTTATGATACATATGACAATTCATAAATCATGCGGAAACAACCATTAAGCCAGGAATACATATTATTTACACATAATCATTTAGCATAGTTTAGATGCATACTCTTTGTTGCGTGCCTTCCCTAGCTGCGCCCGAACCGAACAAGAACAAGTCTTTAGGACTCCAAGTGTCGTCCCTCCGTAGATAGTCCACAGCACGTCCGGATCCGCCTTAAGATTGACCAACTAGAATCGCCCTTAAGGTACTATTATTTTCGGCACTTTTAGGCAAATGTGTGACTGATTTTTTTTTCTCAAAAACTCACTTTGAATACTTAAAAACTCGTTGTAAATATGTGACCCTAGGCACCTATTTATAGAGTTATGGAAAAGGATTTGGAATCCTATTAGGATACTAATTTATTTAATTATAATCCTACTAGGACTCTAATTAAATAAACTAAATCTTTTAGGATTAGATTTAATCATATGATAAATCCCGGTAGCCTTAGGATTCGAGTAACACACTTCGAGTAATACGCTAGCACCGCACGCAGGCCTTGCGGCCCACGCACAGCGCCAGCCCACTCGTCGCAGCCCCGCGCGCGCGCCCAAGCTTCGGCTGGGCCTGGCTTTTGCGCTGGGCCTGGTCGTATGCTTGGCGTGTGGTTGTTGCGCTTGGCTTGCTGGGCGATGGCCCGGCTTCGTGCTGGGCCTTCGTCTGGCAGGCCTCGTCCGATGCTAATTCGTACGATACGCTTCCGATTAAATTCTCGATTCCGGAATTCATTTCCGATACGAACAATATTTAATATTTCCGATTCCGGAATTAATTTCCGTTTCGAACAAATATTTAATATTTTCGTTTCCGGAATTATTTTCCGATTCCGATAATATTTCCGATTCTGACAATATTTCCGTTTCCGGCAATATTTCCGATTCCGCCAATATTTCCATTTCCGATAATATTTTCCGATACGTACCATGTTTCCGTTTCCGGCAACATCTACGACTTGGATAATATTTATATTTCGATACGATCCATATTTCCGTTTCCGGCAATATCATCGTTTCCGGAGTATTCATTTCTTGCCTGTGACGATCTCAGCTCCCACTGAAACCAAGATCCGTCGATTCCGAATATCCATAGATGGAGTATTTAATGCCATTAAATACTTGATCCGTTTACGTACTATTTGTGTGACCCTACGGGTTCAGTCAAGAGTAAGCTGTTGATTAATATCATTAATTCCACTTGAACTGAAGCGGCCTCTAGCTAGGCATTCAGCTCACTTGATCTCACTGAATTATTAACTTGTTAATTAATACTGAACCGCCTTTATTAGACTTAACATTGAATGCATACTTGGACCAAGGGCATTATTTCCTTCAGTCTCCCACTTGTCCTTAGGGACAAGTGTGCATTTCCTAATTCCTTTGTCGCTCGATGCTTGCTCTTGAACATAAGGTAAGAGTTGTCATCCTTATTATGTCCAGAGGTGTTCCTCGGTTTCAGAGTTCAACTGATCAAATAAACAGATAATCATAGCCTATGATTCATCCGAGCACGGCCATGCATTTCACAGTTTCTAGCTCTCCGAGTGGCCTTGTACAACTTTTAAGCATCTCATCCCGATTTATGGGAGGACAATCCCAATCTTGCGATCTTGAGATTAGACTTCGTTTGATAGGTGATTACCTGAGCGTTGCCTTTATAGCCTCCTTTTACGGTGCGACGGTTGGTCAACGTCAAAGCAACCAGTTCTCAAACAAGTAATCTCAAATCACTCAGGTATTGAGGATTTAGTGTCTAATAATTTTAATGAAATTTACTTATGACAGATTTTCATCTCTTACAGTAAAGTTTCATAGGTCTTGTCCGATACTAGTCTTCCCAAAGTAAGTATCTATGCAAATGATTATGACATTGCCATGTCCACATAGTTCAAGAAACAGAACTACTAGTCATCTTGCATTCTAATCGTCTAACGTTTTCTATGCGTCCAATTTTATAGAAAACTCCGACTAGGGACCATTTTCAACCTTTGACATTCAAGTTCACTTGATAGACATTTCTAAGTCACAGGACTGGTCCTGACAGTCTATCTTGAATATATCGTCAAATTGAAGGGACTCATCATTTAATACTAAACCAAGATTAAATGGAATATGAAAACACATTTCATATATGATAAATCTTCAACCCCAATGTTTTATAACCATGGGCCTCAAACCCATCTTTAAAACAGTTCATGGAATTCAAAGCTATGCTTGATTTCCAGTGCCACAATGTGAGTTATTACCGAAGTAAGAACCTCAAGCGGTATATGATACCAAGGAAGTTTGATTTCTAGGTCACTTCTCTTTAAACATAAACTTATAGGTAGAAACGGAATCGTAAATTCCTTTCATTTGTTCCTCGTTTTCCTATTTCTTGTACCCTTTCTTATAGTCTTAAGAATTGAATTCTTTAGTGTTGACTTTTATACTTTGTTAGACATGTCCAATGTCACCCCAACAAGGTTCTTACCATTTAATTTATGTTGAATATTAAGTTTCAACCAGATGATCTTACCAGAAGCTTCTAAAGTTCTCTAAGCATCGATCTATTCGAATGTCTAGGGACTAGACTCATTCGAGAATTAAATGGACAAAGATATTAGGTTAATTGTTAACCATTGGTAAAGCTGAGCGTATTAAACTCAATGCTTTATGATCTCAAAACTACAGTATATTTTGAATTCACAAGCACCAATTGGTTTGCCATTCGACTTTGACGTTCGAAAACAACCATAAAAGTCGCTATAAGAAACGTACATTTTAAATTGCTCACTTTCTCTCATTTCCGTGAATCGTTCTTGGATTCACTACCAATCGAGGAAATTTACTGTTACCTTTCTAAAAGGATTTACTGCAGTGCAAGATATTTAATTATAAACAATAATTAAAACATACATTGAAGCATGCAAAGTCTAAACATTTATCATGAATAATAACTTGAAAATGAAAGCAATCATGCAATTTAAACAAGTCATTAGCATTTTATTCGAATTATGTGTTCCGGCAGGTGTGAATAAAATGATTCCAAGATCCTAAAACCATTGAAGAATTAAGCACAGTTTGTCGACTCAATTCTAAAATATTTTAGGTAAGCAAAAGCCTTTTGCTAATAGTCTAGAAACTATTCTTGGTTGATAGGTACGTCTAAGAACTTATTAGGTAAACCTATCGATTTTGCCACGACATAAAAGGACTCCTTACTTATATCGTTGAGTTTCACCAAAACTAACATGTAATCACAATTATTTGTGTACCTTGCCCCTTTAGGACCAATAAGTAACACCTCGCTGAGCGAAAACTATTACTAGATTGATGTAAAGGATATCCAAGCAAGTGTATATTTTGGCATGGCACCTTTTAACTCAATTTTTAAGTTTGGAACTTAAGGCTCTTACTATGTTGGTTAGATTTTAAGTGAACTAAAATCCTTAATCATGCAACATAATCAAGCTTTGATCTCATGCATATTTAAGACATATTTAAAAGCAATAAATAACTTAAAACATGCATAAGATAAATGTGATCTAGTATGGCCCGACTTCATCTTGAAGCTTTAACTTCAAAGTCCGTCTTGAAAATCTCCGTGGGAGGCACCATTTTCTTCAAATAGGATAAGCTATAATTTAAAACTAATTACAACCATTTGATGGTACGCAGACCATATTTGAATTGAAAAACAACTTTGGTACTTTAGACCAATTACATTCAAATTAATGGTACGCAGACCATATTTTCTATCCTATTTGGGCCATACTAGTCACTTCATAACCTGCAAAACAGTACATATACAATATATACCATTCACCCATTCATTATCATGAATGGCCCACATAGCTGGTTAGTAAAACACATTATGCATCACGTAAACATTTGCATCAATTAATCAAGGGCACCAATAATCTACCAATTATTCAGTCCTTACTAATTCTAATCAAGTTGTTTTAACCTTAAGGATTTGTAGACCTAATCAAGAGTTTATGACTAAAAGGGCTCCCACTTAAACCAATAAATTCATATGCTTTACTAATTTTAAACATAAAAATGTATTTCTAGTCTAACCGGAAACATACAAATTTAATTAAAATTTAAAGCTCATATAAATTTATAATTGAATCCAAAAAGTTTAATTTAATTTCAGTCGTATTTAAATTAATTCATAATTTTAATTTTAGTAAAATAATTAGAATAAATAAAATTTATTATAATTACAATATTCAAAATTAAAATCCAAGAAAATAATTTAAATTATTAATTTTAAAATTAATTAAAATTACGTAAACTGAAAATTTCAAATTAAAATTTCAAAATGATATAATCGTAACGCAACAACCCCACGCAACGTACGCCCATGGGCCACACTCACACAACCATCGCTGGCCATGTGCGCGCAGCCCATGCGCTGCGTCGCATAGCTGCTGCTGCTATCCTTCGCAAGGCTCCACGCGAGCTTGTGATCGCTGCGCGCGCGCCAGCGCTCGATGCACGCGAGCCATCGCTCGCTGCGTTCGCTCGCCAGCGCTCGCTGCATGCGAGCCAGCGCTCGCTGCGCGCGCTCGCCAGCGCTCGCTGTGCGCGATCGCCAGCACTCGCTTGATGCGAGCCAGCGCTCGCTGCGCGCGCTCGCCAGCGCTTGCTTTGTGCGAGCCAGGGCTCGCTGCGCGAGGCATCGACGCTGGGCGCAGCACTCGTGGCACGCGAGCTTGCGCTCGCTGCGCGCGAGGCTGCGCGCGCTTGCGCGAGGCAGTGCGCGTTGTGGCACAGCTCGCTTGCTTCCCACACTCGACTGTCGTGCCTTGCCTTCGCCCATGCCCATTCGTCCATTGCTCATAGCCCACGACACAAGGTAGGGCTGCTGCCTTGTGCTCGTGCACCATGGCCTTGCTCATTGCATTCGTGCCGCATGGGCGACGAGCTCCCTTGCTCGTCGTCACATGCCCGCATTATACAACACCCCTTAAGGGTAACACGTAGCGTCCATTGCTTTGTGCGTGCAAGTTATATGAGCGAATCGCATAAAATTTAAAAAATTTATATTTAAAATTAATGACAAATTAATAAATAATATTAATTTCATAATTTTAGGGCGAAAAATCGAAAATTTATTATTCAATTGATTTCCGATTAACATGGATTCAAGTCTAGGTCATAAAAATTTAAAATTTATCATAAATTTACAATTTTTATGGTGGTTTTTAATCATAGGTATCTAATTAAATTATAATTAATTATGAAAATCAAATTAATTCTAAATTATTCTAATTTTCAACAAATTAATCATAATTACAAATTAGATTGCATAATTAACAAGGCTAGGCATTCAAACTTGTTAAACATATACAGTAGGTCAATCAAAAATTGAAGATTTATCAACAAGAATCGCAAATATTTAATTTAACATCTTAAATTTACGAAATTTTGCATTCGAAAAACTAAAACCTTCGAAAAGTCATAGTTAGCTTCGAATTTGAGAATTCTGGGTTCGGCAGAAAAACACTATTTTTGTCAAAATTTTAGAATGCCTTTTACATGCGGAATTGACACAAAAATCACTCGATTTGGATGAGTAACGAAGAAACTGCCGAAAAACTGCGTACGTATAATTAAATAAACGCAATTTGCAATTAATTAACAATTACGAAAATTAATCACCCCTCTTAATTCTTGCAAATTTGTAATATTTAACCATGTTCATGCAATGTAGATTATGAAAATAATAAGAGGCTCGTGATACCACTGTTAGGTTATGATACATATGACAATTCATAAATCATGCGGAAACAACCATTAAGCCAGGAATACATATTATTTACACATAATCATTTAGCATAGTTTAGATGCATACTCTTTGTTGCGTGCCTTCCCTAGCTGCGCCCGAACCGAACAAGAACAAGTCTTTAGGACTCCAAGTGTCGTCCCTCCGTAGATAGTCCACAGCACGTCCGGATCCGCCTTAAGATTGACCAACTAGAATCGCCCTTAAGGTACTATTATTTTCGGCACTTTTAGGCAAATGTGTGACTGAATTTTTTTTCTCAAAAACTCACTTTGAATACTTAAAAACTCGTTGTAAATATGTGACCCTAGGCACCTATTTATAGAGTTATGGAAAAGGATTTGGAATCCTATTAGGATACTAATTTATTTAATTATAATCCTACTAGGACTCTAATTAAATAAACTAAATCTTTTAGGATTAGATTTAATCATATGACGAATCCCGGTAGCCTTAGGATTCGAGTAACACACTTTGAGTAATACGCTAGCACCGCACGCAGGCCTTGCGGCCCACGCATAGCGCCAGCCCACTCGTCGCAGCCCCGCGCGCGCGCCCAATCTTCGGCTGGGCCTGGCTTTTGCGCTGGGCCTGGTCGTATGCTTGGCGTGTGGTTGTTGCGCTTGGCTTGCTGGGCGATGGCCCGGCTTCGTGCTGGGCCTTCGTCTGGCAGGCCTCGTCCGATGCTAATTCGTACGATACGCTTCCGATTAAATTCTCGATTCCGGAATTCATTTCCGATACGAACAATATTTAATATTTCCGATTCCGGAATTAATTTCCGTTTCGAACAAATATTTAATATTTCCGTTTCCGGAATTATTTTCCGATTCCAATAATATTTCCGATTCTGACAATATTTCCGTTTCCGGCAATATTTCCGATTCCGGCAATATTTCCATTTCCGATAATATTTTCCGATACGTACCATGTTTCCGTTTCCGGCAACATCTACGACTTGGATAATATTTATATTTCCGATACGATCCATATTTCCGTTTCCGGCAATATCATCGTTTCCGGAGTATTCATTTCTTGCCTGTGACGATCTCAGCTCCCACTGAAACCAAGATCCGTCGATTCCGAATATCCATAGATGGAGTATTTAATGCCATTAAATACTTGATCCGTTTACGTACTATTTGTGTGACCCTACGAGTTCAGTCAAGAGTAAGCTGTGGATTAATATCATTAATTCCACTTAAACTGAAGCGGCCTCTAGCTAGGCATTCAGCTCACTTGATCTCACTGAATTATTAACTTGTTAATTAATACTGAACCGCATTTATTAGACTTAACATTGAATGCATACTTGGACCAAGGGCATTATTTCCTTCATGACCCAGCTTATGAATCAACTGAAAATGGAAAACGAATCCTTAGCAGCTGCGCAAGCCAAGAAGGACCTCGATAACGAGAAGAAGATCAAAAAAATGGTTCTGCAGCAAACAATGGGGAGCAAGTATTTCTCCCTCGATTCTGAACCTTTTCCTGGCAAACTACCAGAAAAGTTTAGTTCATCCGACTTTCCAAAGTTCAAGGCCACGGACAACCCCCGTGATCATCTCTTGAGCTTTGTGAACGCAATGAACTTGAAAGGTGTAGACAAGTCCATGTATCTGCCTGCCTTTCCTTTGTCCTTGGAACCTATGCCACTCAAATGGTACTACCACCAGGATCCTAAGCTCTTCCCCACTTGGGAGGACTTTGTTAATGTCTTCATCAAGCAATACTCGTCGAACATGGATTTTCAAGTCACCATGCGCGAGTTGGAAGTCCTCTTCCAAAAGAATAATGGAGTCTTCACGACCTACTTTGCTCGATGGAGGGACCAAGCGGCCCAACTAATCAATAGGCCTCCTGAAACTGAATTGGTCCAAAAATTCATTGATAACCTAGACCCGGCTTATAAACAACACCTTAGGTACTTGGGCCTAGATACCTTCAAAAGGGTTTGTGACGTAGGAATAAATATCGAGGATGACCTCGCAAAAACAGTACAAAGCAAGTCTGCATATAAGAGTAACACCTACAACAGAGGCCCCACGCCTCAAGCCCAAGAGGTCCATGCCGTAGAAGAAACCCCAACCCGAAGGAGCCCTTGAAGGTGGACCCGAGATCGAAAGTTTGCCCCACGTACTCGGGTCGACTCTGGTACAAGCCTTCCAAAGACTAACCAATCAAGGAAAACTAAGGCCCATAGGCCCCACACCCGACCCTTCATTCAAAAATAAATACTGGGTCGAGGGCGCCCGTTGCGAGTTCCACCAAGGAAATGGGCATGATACTGAAAACTGCTGGAATCTAAAAAACACGATCCAGGATATGATAGAGGATGAAATAATACCTCTCCCTAACGTTGGCAAACCCAACAACAACAAGAGCCCACTCGGTTCTTGTCACATCTCTCTCGATCAACCAGAAAATATGAACTTTGACCCCACGGTGTATATTACGCCTCAAGGTGCACCACTCACTATGGTCCCTATGGATCAAATCGAGAGAGAAGTGTGCGGTGTGTGGGATGACGATGCTCAAAATGTCTACTTGTCCCAAGTATCGGGCCAGGACATTTTTACTGAAACTTGGCCCAGGCATGCTCCCATTGACACCATCCCTCAAGAGCCCGAAGTCGACAATCTCACTCGGTCCGGAAGGGTATACCAACAGGATATTTGCCCACCTCCCGTGGACAACATCCCAGTCAGACAGACTCCTGAAAACGTACGGCACACCACCGTCGCATAAGTTATCGAAAATCCTCTCTTGAAGCAACTAAAAAGAACTAAAGCCGAGATTACCATCTGGGATCTCATGTGCACTTCAAAGCAACATCGTGAAAAACTTATTCGCTCACTCGACCTCATCTCAGTCCCTACGGACATCACACCTGACTCGTTGGTTAACCACGTCACAAGAGATGTTGAGGAAAAAGCAATAGTTTTTAATGACAAAGACTTACCTAAAGAAGGAGGCGCCCACAATAAGGCCCTCTATTTAGTGGTTGGATGCAAAGGACAAAACATCCCCCTAGCACTCGTAGATAACGGTTCAGCGGTAAATGTTTGCCCATTGTGAACCGCCCATTTCTTGGGGCAAGGAAATGATGACTTCCAAACCTCCACACAAGGGGTACGAGCCTATGATAACTCTCGAAGACCTGTGTTGGGAAAAATCAACCTCACCATACAAACCGGGCCTGAGGCACGCACCACGGAGTTTCAAATAATCGACATCAAGCCCACTTTCAACCTCCTCTTGGGGCGCCCTTGGTTCCATGACTTAGGAGGTGTGGCTTCTACCTTACACCAGATGGTTAAACTCAACCATAACTGGGTGATTCTGGAAATACGCGCCCCGCCCCTCCCCTCGACGTCAGTTGTACTATGGTCAGAACAACCGATGCTGCAGAAGACCTTTACGGTTTTCAGGTGGATAAAGTTATCCAAGTCATTGAAGACTACAATTTAGCATTTCTAGATCCGCGAGCATCCCGGATCATCCCTAAAATATTGATAGCTCAAGGCTACTTCCCGGGAACTCCATTGGGCATAAGGAAGAAGAACAACATGTTCCATTCCCCACCCAACAAATCTACTCCCTTTGGTCTAGGCTATGAACCAACGGAGGAAGATATTGCTGACCATCTGTCTAGGCTACGCCTTAAGCCAACCAAGACAAAACAAGCCACCCTCCTTCCCCCATATCAAAGAACCCTTAACGGTATGTTTGTCCGGGAAGGAGAAGAACACCCCTGTTGCGACTTCCCTGAACCCTTTGTTCAGTATGGCCTGCTATAACCCGGATTTGAAATTTTCCATGACTGTCATACTATGGATGAGGCACCCCACCTCACCAAGACTGAAACAGCTGAAATATTAGACAACCGAGCTCTATGGACATTGTTTGACGAATCAAGGCCCATGGAGGACAAGACTTTAATAACTACCCTAGCTCTAAAAGATGAAGGTTTCAACCCAACCCGGTTAATCACTCCTACATCAACACTAGAAGAGACCGAGAACGGATGGGTGAAGACATATCAGTGGGTCAATGCAAAGGGAATGGAGTTCAAGATGAGTACAGGCGAAGGACCAAAGTTCTACGAGACTAAAGAGCACTTTAGCAAAACGCCTAGTAGTTCTTTAAATGATAGAAAGAATAAAGCTCTAGAGATGGTCCTAAGACCCCTTAGAATATAGGCTAATTTATTCCGGTGTGTTTTCCCTACTTTCCAAATTAATAAAGGCGTAAAATTTCTCCTAAAAACTTTTATTCTAATACTAAATAAGCATTAATCATACTTGCAAATATAAAAATTAAAAGAAGTGGCCCACTCTAGGCCCAATAACAAGGCCCACTCGGTCTTGAATCGTGACATCGAAACTAATCCCCGAAAACCCACAAAACAAACCACACCATCCCCATCATATTTCCAAAACATAAGGGTATAACCCGTGCAACCCAAAGAAACCAAAAGAAATCGAATCCAAACAATGCAAATGTTGCTCAAAAACAAATTCACCATCCCTGTTGTTCCAGTAGAAACACGCACAAGAGGGGGGGTGAATTGTAATTGGAATTTTGACAAAGTTTCTTGCGGAACTTAGAAATAATCAAGGATCTGAGAATAGAAAAGACAGTAACAATAATTGTGAAAACTTCTTGACACTAATCAAGAAGAAAATTCCTTTTATTATAGTAATACCTCGATTACAATAATCTCTCAAACACAAGTTCCTCTCAAACTCGTGTTCCTCACAGTAATCTACTCCGATTACAACTCCTTTACTTCTCTCTCTCAGACTTAAACTCTAAGTCTAAACAGGATAACTCTATCCTCACTAATACAAAATACAATTCGTGTTTGGATAACTCTAGATATTAATAATGCTTTTGTGTGGATATAAGGAACTTAAGAACTTTGAATTAACTAGGACACAAACTGTTTTAGAAAATCTTTGACAATACGTTTTTAGGAAAGCAAGAACTCTTAGAATGTTTGTGTAATTTCCCAGAAAATATACTTGCCCTTTTATAGATTTATCCCTAGGGTTAGTTCCCTTCAAAACCTCAACTGCCAACTGCCAGTACTTTGTTCTTCACTTCCCTTGACTTGAGGAACAAGGGGAAGACCACTTCCCACGTTTCAGCACCAAGGCAGTTAGTGGTTTGACTCAATCAAACCCTAAAAGATTTCCTTCAACAGATTTTATTTGTTTACAAAAACTGTGGAGAATTTTTAGGAAAATAAGTTTTGATAAAATAATATAAAACGTAAATCTATTTTATATCAAAAACTTATTTTGATTTAATTACATGTTTTCATAAAAATTTCTTCCAGTCAAATAAATGGCCTAATTAAATCACAAGTTCCTTGAGTACCCTATATATCTTTTGAAAAATTAATATTTACATAAAATTCTAAGTACAGTAGACTACCTAGACTTTTATGTCTTCCTTTTGTTTGGAACTTGCAACTCAGAAGCTTCAGACGTTCCAGCTCTAGAACAATGATGAGTTCCTCTCTGGCTAACAAAGGAACTCGTGGCCATGAGTCTGTAATTGTTCTTGTGGGCATGTAAAACTCTTGATATGTAAATATGTTGCTCCTCTTGTGACTTCAAACTGGAACAGATACAACTTCCAGCTCAAGAACTCCAGTGACTGTTCCAAGTGTAAATCAGGAACTTCAACATCTGATTCAAGTTCCTATCCTAATAGGAACTTGGGCACTTACCTGTGCAAAGTCATTAGCAACCATAATCAGGAAGTTTGCAATATGTGTGTGTCATCAACCAAAACCTAGGAACAACAATATTCCCCCTTTTTGGTGATGACAACACTTGCAAACTTTTTACAAATGAGAGTAAGCACAAACAGGAACTGATGCAGACTACAGTGAAACAGAACACAAAAATTGAAAAACAAAAGAGAAGAGAAAAAAAACTTACAGAGAGAGTACACAAGAAATTGATGCAGGAACTAGAATTGAGTGTACCTTGGAAGTTTGCACCTTGACTTCCCCCTGTTGACATCAACAAAAAGCATAGCACGAAATATAGCCATTCCAAACACAGTGCCCCACGATCAACGTTTGGCAAGTTAAGCTAGCCTCAAAGTATTAAACCAACTCACACAATAAATTAAAAGAAAGCAGTAATGATCAAAACTGGAAAACACAGAGATATGTAACCAAGCAAGTCAAAATAAGATGGAACAGAAACCCAAGTTTGAAAATTATACAGACCAAAAGAAAATTAAAGAGATTGTTCCAAGACAAAAGATAATTGAAACATGGGATAGGGTGATTAAGCTTGGGATGGGGAACCAGAACCAGCAGTTTCCTCGATCACAGTCTCCTCAAAAGATTCCAGATTATTGATCTTGGTGAGAATTGTGGCACGAGTTGCATTGGCTTGTTCTAAGTAGTGGTGAAGAGTGGTTTGGAGAGTTTTGACACTGGTAACCAATGCACCTATGTGAGCCTGCATTGAACTGATCCTGTGGTCTGTTCCCTCCTGCAGTTCCACCAGACGGGCAACTGTTGCCTTCAGCTCCAATATCTGATCATCTTTTGCGTTCCAGGCACCCCCATGGTCTTGAAAATGTTCCTGTTCAGATGGAACACGACGAGCTTTGGACTTCTTGGAGGATCTGGGTGTCCTGTTCCTTGGCACAGCAGTTTCAGGCAGTTCCTCTTGTTTGAGTGGAACAGCATCCTCCTCTATGGGCATCTCCTTGACTTCCCCTTCTTCATTAATTTCCATAAAGATAGGCCCTCTTTTCTTGTTTTCCTTCATTGCCACCCTCAGGCTCTTTCTTTTTCCTTGGGATCCTACACTCTTCTGTTTCCCTTTTGGAACTCGAGACAAAGTTTCCTCCAAGTGCTCGAGTTCCTCCTCCTCTTCTTCTTTAACTACCGTTCCCTCCTGATCTTCCTCATCTTGTTTCTCTTCCTTTCCATCCCTAATGACTTTGCCCTGAACCACCTTAAGATTTAACAGATTGAGCATTTCAAGTTGAAGGATTTGGGTTGATTTTAAGGGAATCACAAAGTATGGGCTAAGGTCAACTGAGAATCTTTTGAAGATTTCTGTGAGAAGGGAGGAGTATGGAATTTTGAATTTTGGGATACAGGTGGATAGGTGTTTGATCATGATTGCAGGAAAGTTTATGGGAATTTTCCTTTCAAGGCAATACATGAGACATGCATCAAACAGACTGGCTATGTTTCTTTTCTGGGTTCGAGGAACTACACCTCTCCACACAATATTAAACAGTAATTTTTGAAGTGGTGAAAAGCAGTTGTGTGAGGTGGAGGTGGATACTTTAGAATCTCCTCCAATGGAACCAACTATATCCTTCTCATCTACATTATCAATGGTCACTGTGATTTGACCTTTTAGCCACATATCAAAACCCCTATTGGGTGTACCAAACAGCTGTTCCAGATAAGAAGCATCAAATTCGATGCGAGTTCCATTCACTTTGCTTGAACATACATTGTCAACACAAGCAAAGTTTATGCAAAATTCTTTCATAGCTTCAGGAATTAAAGGTGATTTGGCATAGGTACTCAACAGACTTACCCATTTTTGTTGTTCAAGGATTTCCATCAACTCTTTGAACTTCGTGGCTTCACACCATGTTGAGTTGATTGCAAACCCCTCGACCAGGTTGTTCTCCTTTGCAGTGAGTTTCTTGGACCCTTTTTCTTCCCCTTGAGTTTGAGCATTCTCCTCTGTTTCCTCAATTTGTTCTCCAGAAGCTTCCACTCGACGTTTTTTGGATTTTCTTGTGGAGGATCTAGGGTTTGAAATTGGGGATTTCATTTCGATGTTAGTGTCGATTGGTTCCCCCTGAGTAATTGCGAGTATTGGATTGTGGGATCGAAGAGGAATTGGCGATTGAATGGGTGAGGTATCCATGGGAACCGGAGATGATGGATTTCATTTTCGTTTGAGGGAAGTGAAGTGTTGTTGCTTGTGAGAACCATGGTGAAGGGTTTTTATAAGTGGAAGGGGAGGTGGTGTCAGTGGAGAAGGCGTGTGAGAGAGAGAGAGAAAGGGGGTTGCATGGATTGAATGTAGAAAGTGAAGAGTTTCTCCTATTTATTGCCAATGAAACCGTTTTAAACATTCTTTGAATATGGGTATTCGATTTTTGAAATTAGTTTTTTTTAAAAAAAATTAAAAGAAAAATATAGAAATAAATTAAATTAAAACTGTGTTTGACTTGGTATTGACTTGCTTAATTTTGTATCTCTGAATTAACTAGTTTGAAAGGAACTGCTTACCTTGCACATTTGGAGTGTGAGTGTATTTGCCACGATGGTAAGCTTCAACTATGTTTGCACACAAGATTTTGTGTTTGTAATAGTCTATATGTACTATAATTTTTGCTTTTCCCTTAGAGGAACTTAAATTTAGCAATTACCTTAGCTTGATCATTCCGAGTTCCATTCTCATTATCTCATGTTTCTCCCTGTTCAAAGGCTTAGTTAAAATATCAACAATTTGGTGATCAGTTTGGCAAAAATCTAATTTGATCAAACCTTTCTCAACATTATCTTTAAGGAAATGGTGTCTAATGTGGATGTCTTTAACCCGGGAATGATGAACCGGATCTTTTGAAATACAAATATCACTAGTGTTATCACAATAGGTAGGAACACAATCATAGATAATACCAAAATCTCTTAACTGTTGTTTTATCCATAGAATTTGTGAGCAACAAGCTGCAGCAGCTACATACTCAGCTTCAGCTGTGAGAAGAGCAACAATGTTCTATTTCTTGGAACCCCAAGAAACCATGCATGGACCTAGGAACTGTACCATACCTGATGTGCTTTTTCTATTCACTAAGTCACCTGCATAGTCAGCATCAGCATATCCTTTTAGCTCGAATGATCCACTTCTTGGATAGTATAGGCATAGGTCATCAGTTCCTTTGAGATATCTTAGTATTCGTTTCACAGCAGTTAAATGGGACTCCTTTGGATTGGATTGAAATCTTGCACATAGATTGAAATCTTGCACATAGTCCTACACTAAAAGAAATGTCAGGTCTACTGGCTGTTAAATATAATAGTGATCCAGTCATACCTCTGTATTTCGTTTGATTCACACTTTTCCCATTTGGATCAGTGTCTAATCTGGTAGATGTTCCCATGGGAGTGTGGTTTACTTTGGCTGATTCTAGCTCATATTTCTTTAGGAGTTCCTTCACATACTTTTGTTGGTGTATCATGATTCCCTCCTCAGTTTGCTTGATTTGTAAACCAAGGAAGAAGTTGAGTTCCCCCATCATGCTCATTTCAAATTCACTGCTCATCAAGTTTGCAAAATCCTTGCACAAATTCTCATTAGTTGCTCCAAATAATATATCATCAACATAAATTTGAACTACTAACAAGTCAGTTCCTCTAGATTTTACAAATAAAGTTATGTCTATTCTACCTCTTTTAAAATCATTTTGAAGGAGGAACTTTGATAATCTCTGGTACCAAGATCTAGGGGCTTGTTTTAGTCCATAGAGAGCCTTATCTAGTTTGTAAATGTGATTTGGAAATTCGGGATTTTCAAATCCAGGGGGTTGTCCCACATAAACATCTTCCTCTAAGAAACCGTTTAAGAAAGTACATTTAACATCCATTTGATAAAGTTTAAAACCCATGAAGGCAGCAAAAGCAATTAAGATTCTAATGGCTTCTAATCTAGCAACAGGTGCAAATGTTTCTTCAAAGTCAATACCTTGCTGTTGGTTATAATCTTTGACCACTAACCTTGCCTTGTTCCTTATGATTGTTGCATGTTCATCTTTCTTGTTCCGGAACACCCATTTCAGCCCTATCACCTTCTAGTGCTTTGGTTTGGGTTCCAAGTGCCACACCTTGTTTCTTTTGAATTCATTTAATTCTTCTTGCATGGCTATGATCCAGTCAGCATCCTCCAGAGCCTCAATGTGATTTCTTGGCTCAAATATGGAGAGGAACGCGTGGAATGCACAAAAGTTCCTTAGCTGTGACCTTGTCTGAGTTCCTTTTCTGATGTCACTCATAATGAGTTCCATTGGGTGAGACTTTTGATGCTTCCAAGGTTTAGGTTGAAACTGAGCTACTGGTGTTGTGGCATTTTCGTCAGTTCCTTCTATGACCTGAGTTCCATGTTGGTCATTGTGGGGTTCCTCCGGTTCTGGTGTTGTTTCTAGATCTTCTTGGATTTCTTCGTGTTCCACTTGTACGGGAACTTCTTGATTTTGTTGAGCAGTTCCCCTGGCTGTGTGTTTGCTTGGTTGGAACTCCTCATCATTTTCTGCAGCACGAGATAAACCAATCTCGAAATTTTCTTGTTCCTGTACTATATCAGTTTTGTTAGATTCATCAAATATTATATGTACACTTTCCTCAACACACATAGACCTTTTGTTATAGACTCTGTAAGCTTTGCTATTTAAGGCATATCCTAGGAACATTGCCTCATCGCTTCTTTCATCAAACTTCCCCAAGTTCCTTTTTCCATTGTTGTGGACAAAACATTTGCTACCAAATGCTCTAAAGTAAGAGATGTTGGGTTTTATACCTTTCAGTAGCTCATAGGGGGTTTTGTTTAGGATTGCTCGAATCATAACTCTATTTATAATATAACAAGCTGTATTGACTGCTTCAGCCCAGAAGTTCCTAGGCAGGGAACTGGCTATTAACATGGTTCTTGCCATGTCCTCTAAGGTTCTATTTTTCCTCTCAACAACTCCATTTTGTTGTGGAGTTCCGGGAGCTGAGAAATTGTGGTCCATACCTTGTTCCTTGCAGTATTCATCGAATTTGTAATTTTCAAATTCTGTTCCATGATCAGATCTTATATGGATCAGTTGATGACCTGTAGTTTTCTGGATTTTCTTTGAAAATGCAACAAACTCATCAAACGTTTCATCTTTGCTTGTTAGAAATATGACCCAAGTAAAGCGAGAGTAATCATCAACAATAACTAATACATATTTTTTCCCACTTCTGCTTTGAATTCTCATTGGGCCACATAAGTCCATATGGATGAGTTCCAATGGTTTTGTGGTGCTTACCAATTTCTTAGGTTTAAAGGAACTTCGGACATGCTTGCCTTTTGCACATGCATCACATACTTTATCAGTTAGGAACTTGATTGAGGGGAGTCCTCGAACCAGTTCCTTTGATCTTAGTTTGTCAAGCAGGGAGAAACTAGCATGTCCAAACCTCCTGTGCCATAGTAGGGAATCTTCTTCAAAGGCACTGAGGCAGGTTAAATTGTTCCTGGGAACTGTATTGAGATCCACAGCATATGTGTTCCCTTTACGAGTCCCTTCCAAAATAACCTTCCCAGTGTTATTATTAATGATTTGACAATTTTCATAAGTAAAACTTACAGAGTTTCCTTTGTCACAAAATTGAGAAATGCTTAGTAGACTGTGCATTAAACCCTTGACTAAAAATACATTTTCAATGGCATAGGAACTTGACCTTCCAACTTTTCCAATTCCAACAATTTCTCCTTTCATGTTGTCTCCAAAGGTCACAGTTCCTCCATTGTAGGCTTCTAGTGAGAGGAATTTAGATTTGTCTCCTGTCATGTGTTTGGAACACCCGCTGTCGAGATACCACGAGCTGTTCCCCTTCACTAGAACTTCTTCTGATGGAACTTGATCAGTTCCTTCTGTTCTAGCCATAAGGCAGAGATTTGCAGTTTCTTCATTTGGTTGTTCCTCATCGTCTTCTGAGTCTGTTGCTTCGCCCCATGCAGCTATCATGGCCTTCTTGAAGTTTGGCCTGTTGAAGGTAGACTTGTTATAGCGATCCTTGACCTGTTCCTTCCCTTTTCCTCTGGTTTTGTCGTTCTCCCACAGAGGGCATTCACGAATTTGATGATCAGTTTCTCCACATTTGAAGCAACCTTGCTCAGTTTTGGAACTAGTGATTTTCTTAGCAAAGTTCCTTCCTTTCTGGTTTCCTGGTTTGAAATTCCTGTAGAGCTTTCTCATTCTTCTAACCAGCATGGCAGCCTCTTCTTCATCTGGTTCAGATTCGTCGAGTTCCTCATCTTTTAGAGCGAGTCCTCGATTTCTAGAGCTCTTAGGAACAGCAGCTCCAAGATGCAATTCATGTGTCATCAAGGAACCAGCAAGTTGTTCAATATTGAACTTGGTAAAGTCCTTGGTCTCAAATAGTGCAGTGACCTTTGTTCTCCAACGATCATCTTGTGGCATGCTTCTTAGTATTTTTCTTACCTGTTCATCTATGGGAATGATTCTACCAAGAGAAACTAATTCATTGGTTATGTTAGTAAATCTAGTGAACATTTCTTGAATAGTTTCTTTTGGAAGCATTTCAAATCTTTCATATTTAGACATCAAAAGGTCAATTTTGGAACGCTTAACTTCATTAGTTCCTTCGTGGGTTACTTGTAGTAATTCCCAATTCTGTTTTGCATTCTTGCACCCCATGACCCTGTTGTATTCATGAGGTTCAAGTCCACAATGCAAGATTTTGACAGCCATAGCATTCATCTCATATTTATCAAAGTCTTCTTTAGAAAATCCAGACATTGGTTTAGGAACTACCTCGTTTTCAGCATTGGTCTTTGTTACCTCGAAGTCTCCAACTTCAATTACACGCCAAACTTGGTAATTTTCAGCTTTGATTAATATCTCCATTATGTTCTTCCAGTATGAGTAGAACTTGCCATTGAACATAGGTGGCCTTTGTATCGAGTAACCTTCTTCCAGTTTCTCTTGTGAGTTCATACTATCAGGAACTTGACTCAAACAGGGTTTCCTGTGTTTTTAGTGAGTACTGGCTCTGATACCAATTGTTATTCCAGTAGGAACACGCACAAGAGGGGGGGGTGAATTGTAATTGGAATTTTGACAAAGTTTCTTGCGGAACTTAGAAATAATCAGGGATCTGAGAATAGAAAAGACAGTAACAATAATTGTGAAAACTTCTTGACACTAATCAAGAAGAGAATTCCTTTTATTATAGTAATACCTCGATTACAATAATCTCTCAAACACAAGTTCCTCTCAAACTCGTGTTCCTCACAGTAATCTACTCCGATTACAACTCCTTTACTTCTCTCTCTCAGACTTAAACTCTAAGTCTAAACAGGATAACTCTATCCTCACTAATACAAAATACAATTCGTGTTTGGATAACTCTAGATATTAATAATGCTTTTGTGTGGATATAAGGAACTTAGGAACTTTGAATTAACTAGGACACAAACTGTTTTAGAAAATCTTTGACAATACGTTTTTAGGAAAGCAAGAACTCTAAGAATGTTTGTGTAATTTCCCAGAAAATATACTTGCCCTTTTATAGATTTATCCCTAGGGTTAGTTCCCTTCAAAACCTCAACTGCCAACTGCCAGTACTTTGTTCTTCACGTCCCTTGACTTGAGGAACAAGGGGAAGACCACTTCCCACGTTTCAGCAACAAGGTAGTTAGTGGTTTGACTCAATCAAACCCTAAAAGATTTCCTTCAACAGATTTTATTTGTTTACAAAAACTGTGGAGAATTTTTAGGAAAATAAGTTTTTATAAAATAATATAAAACGTAAATCTATTTTATATCAAAAACTTATTTTTATTTAATTACATGTTTTCATAAAAATTTCTTCCAGTAAAATAAATGGCCTAATTAAATCACAAGTTCCTTGAGTACCCTATATATCTTTTGCAAAATTAATATTTACATAAAATTCTAAGTACAGTAGACTACCTAGACTTTTATGTCTTCCTTTTGTCTGGAACTTGCAACTCAGAAGCTTCAGAAGTTCCAGCTCTGGAACAATGATGAGTTCCTCTCTGGCTAACAAAGGAACTCGTGGCCATGAGTCTGTAATTGTTCTTGTGGGCATGTAAAACTCTTGACATGTAAATATGTTGCTCCTCTTGTGACTTCAAACTGGAACAGATACAACTTCCAGCTCAGGAACTCCAGTGGCTGTTCCAAGTGTAAATCAGGAACTTCAACATCTGATTCAAGTTCCTATCCTAATAGGAACTTGGGCACTTACCTGTCCAAAGTCATTAGCAACCATAATCAGGAAGTTTGCAATATGTGTGTGTCATCAACCAAAACCTAGGAACAACAATCCCCTTCATTAACAACACCCACCTCAATCCACCCAAAAAGCCTACGCAAATATCTTCATATCTTTCGCACTCTAACTCCATTTTCAAAACCGTTTCGAGTCACGAATAGAAAAAATTAATCCGGACGAAAATGCATCTCACGCTAACAGTCCAAAAAGCTCCCAAAATAGCGTCAAAATTGTTTCTGACGAATAAAAACTAAAACAAAGAAAAAGAAATAAAAGCAAGAACATACGATAGGAAAGAAGCAACGCGGGAAAATCACATCAGGAAGCATTTTCAGCGCCCAGACCTGGGCGCCGAAATCTTTTGACGCCCAAGTCTGGGCGCTGAAACTCTCTGCTTGCCGAAAGTTCACCCAAAAATGCTCATCATTTTATCCGCACATACACGGAAAAATAACGAACACTTGGGGGGTATAGCACGTATCCAAGTATTGAGATATGCATAAAAAAACATATGACGTGCACAATACATATACTCAAAAGAACAAAAAAAAAAAAAAGCAAAATTTCAACTTACGGCAAAGTAGCGGATTAAAATAAACTTCACTTATTCTACCGTTTCAAATAATTAGATTCGGCATCCCAGAATATATTCTAGCTAGAACTACGCGCGACCTGATTCTAAGTTAAATTTATTTAACAAGGATACGTAGGCAATCCTATTTATGGATTCGGTCCAATCAAATAATGTACACAAGTGTTGGAAAAAAGCAAATAAAATAAAAAAGAGAAAGCAAAACGAGAACAATAAAATCAAAATTACGCCTTTATTAATATTTAAAAATGATAGGAAGGAAAACAAAAGTGCTAAGGAATAAAAAAAACAAACACAACTGAAATAAATAAAGGGCACCTACACCCTAACAAGAACTACACTACTCGAGTTCTTCCGGATCATCAAACAGAGTTTTGTAGAAGGCAATGTTCGCAGGGTCCACCCCCACAGGCTTCTGCGCTGCCCCTATATCAATCTCCATAAGAGCAGGCTCCTTAACACTAACTTCCAAGGATGCCAAGGCCTCAGAAACATCTTCAGTCTGAACAATCTATAGCTCGCTCAGCCTCGAGAGCACAAACAACAGTAGAGGAAGGATTATCAACATCAATTGGATCAGCCGCTAGTTCCACTAGGGGCTGAACTTTCCTAACCCATACATTATTCCGGCGACGATCTCTGCGAGAGCCTGCATTTTTCTTATGAACGGCGGGCCCCTTCATGTTAGGTACATTTTTAGGCCTAGAACTGGAATAGGGAGGAACCTCCTTTCGCTTTCGATCAGGACGAGCTTTCACAATCTTAATACCATTGTCACGAGGATCAGAAGGATTACGACTTTCATACTTAGCCCTACCTCGAGGTATCAAAAGCTCAGCCGACTCTTCATTTCGAGCCTTAGTTCTCACAGCCTTATCATCGGAACTCATCTGTAGCCACGGTCCAACGCGGGAGGCCACCATAATACTTAGCCCACGCTTGAACCCGTACTTGTCAAAAGACTGCTACTTTAGGTGGTACTGTATCGGAAAACGGGATAGTCTGCCTTAAGCCGTATTGTCGCATGACTAGAGGAAAGATATAAACGGGCCGAGATAATCCCAATAAAGAAACATAAACTAACACCTCGGAACCCCCCGTCATAGTAGTCAAACCCCACCACGATACCACCCACTTAATAGAGCATATACCATGAGCAAAATAGGAGGCCCACTAGGCCTCGTCCTGGCCTTGGTGCAAATACTTTCGTTACCTAAGGCTATAGGGCGATAATGTTTAGGATCGGCATGAGTTTCTAGAAGCCTAAGTCGTTCCATGAGCCAAGTCTGCAAAAAATGGGTACGATCAGAAAAATAATAATGCCTGGGATGAATTTTCAACGCCCAGGACCAGGCCCCAGAAATTCCGACGCCCAGCCCTGGGCGCTGAAAATCAGCTCCAGGCAGAGGCAAACGAAAAAAAATAATAAAAAATATATGCGCGCAAATAAAACGATCAATTACCTGCAGCAGTAGGGGGCTCCCCTTAAAGTTTCAGACTTGGCATCCTTCTTTAACTCATCCGCACTCAGCAAGGTCTCGGCAACAACCAACGGCATAATGGAATAGCAACTCTCCGTCCGACTGATCAGGGGAATCAACCTTATGTCCCCAAACTCACCATTATTATTTGACAGTAAATAGTGGTTCAACAAGAAGAACACTAGTGCTCGAATATTCAATTTCTATTCGGTCATATTTTACTAGGCCTAAAGTGATGTTTTGCAAGCTTCGCAAAGTTAACCTTATCACCCACAACGATCTCAACGAGCATGTTATCATCTGGTCCTAGGAAATCCCCTATCGATGTTTTACCCTCTTCAATAGTGCCAGGGGTAGCAGGAGTAGCATTGGTAGGATAACCAAGGATTGCCGCAAATTCATCTGGAAAAGGGCACAGCTCATTACCCCGAAAGACAAAAACATGGTGATCAGAATCCCAAAAGGTTAGGGCGGCATACAGAAAGTTATAATCAATATTAATTTGTTGTAGGCCTAAGAGTGCCTCTAAGTGATATCCTCTCAGTAAAACCTTTTCTGTGGGACTAAGGGCTCTAAGCCAGCGCCTAACAATTCGTTGGAGGGAGAAAGGAGGAATCGACATGGCAAGAATAAAAAGGCAAAGCTAGACAATTGTAAGAGAGAGAAGGTTGGGAGTGGTGAAAAAGAAGGGCGTACTTAACCCCCTATATATACCCGAAATCATCAAGTGACATCCTAATCCCATTCGGAAGCGCGTTGAGAAATCTGGAAAAAAAAAAAAAAAAAAAACTGCTAAAGCAGCATTTCCAGCGCCCAAGGCTGGGCGCCGAAATCTCTAACGCCTGGCCTGGGGCACTGGAAATACGGCCCAAGGCCCAAATCTTTCGAAACGCGAACCAGGAAAGTACCTAAAACCGTGTTAGTAGACACGAGGCCCTGTTGTAATCAAGATCAAGCCCAAAGCACTTTTAGAGCCCAAATAGTGAAAACAAATGTCGAAACTTAGACTCGTCTCAAAAAACATATGTACGTTTTTCCAAGAAATAAAAAATAATAATAAATAAATATATATAATAATCAAAGGTCATTCTTCGAAACAAAAAAATCATTATGTCGTTGGTTCCTCAAGTTAAAAGCGTTTATTTATCAAAAAAGATCAATCCGGGCCAAAGTATGCTCGATGTATTAAATTATCAGGAAAAATGAAGCAAATTTTGTCGCCTGGAAAATGAAGTCGCACCCCACGATTTCATTAAAAGTAGCATACCACTACAAAAGTTGCTCGCACTTACGAGCACGATCCTAAGCACGGTTAAGGACATTATGAAATACGTACTTCTCTTGGCAAAGAGCGACCACCAAGCACAAATGGTTGGGGGCTTGAGAGAAAGAAAGTATGCGACGCAAGTTGAAGCCACATTCCCAAGTTGCATCCCGTGCTTGGACAAATTCAAAAACGAACTCGACCTCAGAGCAAAAGGTCTCCATTAATATTCACATGTGGTCCCACCGGTCATTTCGCAAGGACCCAAGTAATGACGTAACTAGCCCAGTTCTAAACGGTGACATACATCCCATGGGCCATAAAGACTTGTTCAAAAACATGAAAAGCAGTCGACCGCGGAACGATGGTCCGTTTAGACGCGTTGCCAACCCACATTCAGGTTGCAACTGAATCCGAGCATCTCTCGAAAGAACTCGCTCTTGCAAGAATGAATAGAAAGAAATTCTCAAAAGAAATCCTACGGATAAATAAAATAGGGACTGGCCCACCTCGATCACGCAAGGTCGCGCCAGAACCATGCGAGTCCCAAATCGGAAAGATGAATTCAGGTTCGCCCACCTTTAGCGGGCAGGGTCTGCGTTACCAACCAGGTCCTCAGTTTTCAAAAACGAAAATAAAATAAAATCTTTAAAAACAAAAAATAGGCTCGCCTTCTCAGCCAGCGGGGTCTACGTGACAAACCGCGTAGGTCCTTATTTTCAAAAAAATCGATATAGATTCGTCCACTTCTATCGGACGGGGCGTCCACCCTTAGCGGACAGGCTCGCCCACCTTCAGCGGGCGGGGTCTGCGTCACTAACCGCACAGGTCCTTAGTCGCTGCAGCGATAAATTTTCTTGGTTTCCCTTTTCCAAAAATCAAAGGATGGTTTCCCTTTTTCCAAAAATTAAAGGATGGTTTCCCTTTTCCAAAAATAAAAGGATGGATTCCCTTTTCCAAAAATCAAAGGATGGTTTCCCTTTTCCAAATATCAAAGGACCCTTTTTAAAATCAAAATTGGTTTTCCGCTTTTCCAAAAAAGAGCGATGTCTTGGATTTTCCTTCGTTTTACGTCTTATAAAAACAAGGGGGTTTTCTCGTTTAGCTAACCCTCAAAATGAGAATCTTAAAAACATTTTACGTCGTGATTAGGCTTGGCCAGGCCTGGCTACACTTTATAGCTTTGATTTCGAAAACATCTTTAGATACTTCCAATGACAAAGTGAGGGAGTTTCTATTCATCTTTAGGTACTTCCAATGACAAAGTGAGGGAGTTTCTATACTTAACAAATTCCAATGACACGTGAGGAATATGTTAACACTTCAAGTGATGACCCTTAAGTCAAATGTTATCACTCGAGGGCTCGTGAAACCCTCGCAAAACAGGTCACATACACCATGGCTTGTATGACGCACTCCGTCTAATACTTTGACCATCGTCTTATTCCAAGACTCAGTCAAAGTGGGGGCTAACTGTAGACACCTACTTTTGTCCCCATTCCCGAAAGGGAAGGTTCGATGATGAGAACATAAATCTCCACTTGGCAACGCATCTCCTATAAAATAACGAATCTCAATCACCCTTTCATTTCAGTCAAAACTGCTATTTATAGAAACCTGCTAAGAATAGTAACTGCCGTAAGAAATAGTTGTTAAAAGTTGCAAAGTCATAAAAGATAGAAACCTGTCAGAATTAGGTGTTGCACTCCAACATAAATCCTAAAAGAGATAGAATTGGCAAAAGGAATTCTATTCCTGCTATAACTCGAAAATAAGAGTTACGTATTAATTAAATTCCTAACGAACCTAGAGTTCGTAACGGGCCCAGACGCATTCCGTCATAAGTTAATACGCACTAAAAGACTCGGATAAGTCTCAAAAGCTCCGTGTTTAAGAGTCCAAATCAGAAAAAAAGCTCGGCCCAAATCCTATTTTCAACGCTTGGATCTGGGCGCCGAAATCTTCGGCGCAGCCCTGGGCGCTGAAAATCCCTGGGGCCATTTTATTTCCCGATTCTTTTTGGATTCGTATCTTAAAAATCTATCTTTCCACACACTCTTTTCCTATAAATACAGCCTAAAAACCGAAGTGAAACGACACACAATTCCATAATTTGAGTATTGACTCTAACCTTAAGCCTAAGCCTTACGCTGCAAAATTGATCCAGCGTTCTGTCGCAATCGACCCAAAAGTCGAACAGAACGCATCCTGTCCCTCATAGCCGATGAATTAAACCTAAATACTGGAACATTGCTTGGAAACCAGATATTCGTTAAATAAAAGGAGAAATAGCAAAGCCAAAGTGGTTAGTTTTATGAGAACCACAACACACCTCTCAAGGGTGCGTTGTAATGTGTCCCTCATATGATTTAATCGCTTTTATCACCCTTTTATAAAATTGTCAAAACTATTAATTTGATTGATCTATCACGCCTAATAAGATAATACCTTGGACAATTGAATTATCATGCTAGGTACCTTAAATCAATCTAAATAAGATAATCACGTTCGATTTAGTATTATGTGTTGCATATTACACTACTACAAAAATAGGAATACATAACGCGGAATAGAGAGCGTGCAAGTTAGATAAGCGCTTTTCACAATTTTATAGAACGCCTTTCTTACCTAACTGCTGTGTGAGGGAAAGAATAAAAAATGGTCTAATACTTAACCGTTTTACATGCTTATATAAAAATAAAATTTAATATGTTCAGCTAAATGTAAAACGGTTAAAAATAATAACCGTATTACCCTTATTTCTATACCCAAATATAGAGTAACTAGAAGATCCCATAAATTAAAGACCTAGCTTTACAATTCCAACTCCTCTTCCTTCTAGCCGCCTCCTCAAATTCAATCCTCTTCTTTGAACTTTTTCTTCTACCTAAAACTTAAGTATTCTTCCTTTCTCACTCCTCTTTTTTACCAATTAAAATCAACAATCTTCATCGTCTGCACCTGTGTAAGAATTCACTTTTTTGGTCGAATTTGGGTAATTTGAAGCAATTGAGTATATTTTAATTTTTGAAGCGATTTTTCATTGTTTGGTGGGTCTTTCAAACAAAAGTCTTAAGTTAGCGGTACTTTGGTTGCTCTTAGGATGATGCAGGCTCAATTTCCTAAGCTTGAGAAGGTTTGGCATCAATTCTTCAATTTCAGACTGTATTTTTGTTTTCCATGTTTACGAAAATTAATGATTAATTTTGAGTAGCATGTGTTGCGTTGATCATTAAATTTGAATTATGTGAATTAGATTGCTATTATCGTTTCTCAGTAATTGGATGAATGTATGATAGTTCCTAATCTGTTGTTATTGATAAACCTCTATTTCTGTTGAGAGATCATAAATTGGCTTTTAAATGTGTGTTCCTCTACTTGACGATTTGTTCAATTACTTAGAATGATGTTTTATTGATTTAGAAATTGAACCTGCTGACTGATGTGCATGTTTTGTAATCCTGAATTATTCTCACGAGTAAAGAACAGAGGGACCCCTCTATGAATGTAAGTATCCTTCAGTTATCCATCCTATTTATATTCATTAGGACAGATATTACAATTATCGTTGTTGAACTCTATGCTTGCATTGCTGATGCTTTAGAAAATTTCTAATGTATTTGAAACACAAAGATTTTTTAATCTTTTGATCCTGTTGAATGTATTGTCTGGTTGTATTTTTGATGTGTACCCAGAACCGAAGAGGAGAACAACTACATTTTACAGGGGAAGGTCTAGCGTGCTAAATACTTCCTCTATTCCTTTTTAAATGACACAATTATTTAGGCACGTTTGCCAATGCACGATTTCAAACGTTAATATCTTTTATTATGGATAAGAAAAAATTATATAAAATTGATATTTAAAAAATATTTATTGAGACGAATCTAATAAGATTCCACACGACTATGTTTTTTCTTATGTATAAATCACAAAAGTAACTCAAAGAAACATGTGTGAATAGTGTCGAAAGTACAATTGTGTCATGTAAATAAGAATGGAGGAAGTATATCACAGGGTCGTTCAATCAAGGAGTATGTCATTCAACCCATACCGTGTCAGATCCAGGTCTCAATGCACTTGCTGCTACTTTTGAAAGCCAAAATACCAAGAATTCTTTTGTTTGTTTTGGTGCACATCAATGTAGCTTTTATTTTTGGGAAGTGAAGGATAGTGGTTGTGGACTTGTAAACTGTAGGCTCTTTTCCTGATTTTTTTTATTGTTATCTTTAATTGAATTTCAATGATGTATATACTCGGTAGATGTTAATTTTAACAATGGCAAGATGTTATTCGTGTTTTGCAAAGTTGAAGTTACAAGCACTTGGAAAATAATAAAGTTGATATTTATTTTAATATTTGTGTTAATGCATCTTATTTATGGTAACTGGATAATCCTTATAGCATCCTAATAAACAAATGGCCAAAACGGGGTTGAAACAATAGTTTTACATAATAACAAAGGGGTATAGTTAACGGTTGCCTATGACAATTGTTCTATATCTTAACGTAGACAAGAAAGTATATAGGACAGTTGTCTATGGAAACGGTTATCTATTGTTTTGTTTATGTAACATTTAAGTATGATAAGCGTTCTATATTCCTTTTTCATTTATTGAATTTAGGGAAGGTATATAGAGCGCTTTTCTCAAACCACCGTAATGTATGATAAGACATATAAAGCACCTTTTCCAACCGCTTTATAAACTTTATAAAGCGTTGAGCTGGAGAGCGCCTCTGAGGCTCTCTATAAAGTCTTTTTTAACAGCTCTATATTCTCATTTTTGTAGTAGTGTTGCTAAAATCAATTTAGATTAGTTTAATAGTTTAACACATGTCCCTTTCAATTATTTATGCTGAGCTAGTAAGGATAACCTGCCTCTAGAGTATTATCGATGAGCACTCCTCTCGGTAGTCACAGTCCCCCGAACTCTCAATCTTTGCCCTGCGGGTGTACGTTGAGCGATCCCCACACCAGGGATCACAAGGGAACCTATGGCCGTCGTGGTCGAACATAATTGCACTCCCTTTATGTCACGATAACCGGGTTTTGTCAGTTTTTCTCATTGTCGTTAAAAACTGAATGGCGACTCCTATATTACTAGTCAATTGGGTGTAAACTCACAGGAAATCTAATTACACTTGATCTGACGACGTCACGCCCACGAGGGACGAAGTCACGCATTAGCCTCGTGCTTTTTCGACCCCCTCACAAGTGGGAAATTTTGCGCCTTAACCATTTTTTCCACCCAAAGCTTAACCACGTTACAACCCCAGAAAAGCATTCCTTGAGGTGAAATCCCCACTCAGGAATACCTGAAAACCGAGCACAAGTTACTCAGTAGAAGTTAATCAGGTTTGCAAATTAACTAGAAAAACGTGATAATAAACCAAATCCTGTGAAAAACACGCGTACCAACCGCCTGGCGCTAGAAATTACCATCGCTTACCATGTAAGCGCTAATAAATTGTAGCACGTGCAAGCTGTCCGCTGGATTTTTTTCAATGCCTGTTCTTAAGTGTTCGAAATTTTTCCTGCACTTTTACAGAAAAATCAGAACACTTGGAGGGTACATCCGTGCACAATACGATTATTTTTATGCAATTTTGCGCAAATCAAGGTGAATTTAAAATAAAAGAATGACTCAAAATCAAAAACCAGAACTACGTAAGGCCTGATTCCAACTTGGATACGTATGCAACCCCTAAAGGCGCGGCCACTTTAGTCCAAAATCATTATGGACATTTATTCTGAACAAAACGAACTCATCCCACTCCTGCTAAGAGTGACTAAAACATGGATCCATAACATTCAACTTAAGTCATTTAACGCAAAAGTGCTAAAAGTCTTGTTAATTAGGCACATGATTCTATTATCAACCTAATTAGTTTTCCAAAAATAGAAGCAACTCGCCTCTTTAGGCATAACTTCCAATAGGAAACATTCACTTCCTAAAATAACTTGTTTCCTGCCATTCGAATACGTAAATAATTTCCTTAAATAAAAGACGCATCTACGTCTTCTTAAACATTGCCAAAAAACTAAGTAAGAAAATCAAGATTTCTTTATGAATAGCAGAGGGTAGCACTTACTATCCTTATCATCCCTTGACACCTTTTCATGAAAGAATGTCCTTCATCTTCTTGAAGTTTGAGTATCTAAAACTCCTTCCTAAACGGAGCAACCGATATTTCTTACAAGTAATCTGCAAGCACTACAGCCAATAGCCTAAGGGAAAGTTTCTATATCCGATACAATACAAAATAGACTGTTTGATTTAAGACTATGCTAAACCATGTGACCGCATTGTCAAATGACTTCCATGAACATTCTCTTGTGTTTTTAAATAAGGACCCTACCTCTTCCTTTCTATTTTCAAAATCTCCTGTTTCCGAAAACTAGTTGGATATGTCTTCTATCTTAGTCAGTATGTTCATTCCCTTGTTAAGCAATCGAGTCTGGATGCACCTTCCCATGTCTAATTCAAAAGAGGCAAAAACATTTCTCTGCTTTATACTGGGGGTTATCCTAGCCAATACGTCCAGTCTCTTCCTTAACAGTTGATTGAACATACAAGACGTCTCCATTCCGAGTAATTTGGAACCAAATCTGCAATCTTTAACTGATATTTTTCTACAGAATTTAAACCACTAAAGCTACAAAAAGGCGTTGCTCTAGCTAAAAAGAGTCACTCGAGCCTTGGTCCGGAAAACTTCAACGTATTGACCACCTTGACCATGGCTCTGTCGCCTAACACGACACGTACAAAGAAAAACGACAAGTAGAAATTACAACTCGCTCTTTGAACATACTTTGCATTAAACGAGTATGCTTCAATCTGTTCCTGCACTTTTAGTAGCCAGACGATTTCTGTTCATCCTGGACATCACGAACATGCAAAACATATGCCAAGCGTCATAGCACGAGGCCAATCCCGTAGCTATGCTTGGAGGCTTGAAGAAAACACCTCGAAAATGCTTTGATTGCTGATTTTATCGCAAATTCTCGATGCTAATGCTACACATATGTCATAGGGAGAAAATCCTATTGTTCATTCACATAAAATGAACCTTAGTTTGCTAATCCCTTATCTCAACTCTAAGCAAGGTTAACTACTTAGAACTTGAAAGTTTCTCCAAACTAACAGGGCAATAAAACATCGCGAGTTTATGAGAAATCCGATCACCCATCTGCATTGAACATGCAGGATAATCACTCTGTACATATCCGTTCGTACAGTTCAACCGTTGCTGTAGAAATCTCTGGAAAGCCGTAAGCAAATTTCTACAACAAAAGAAGAAAGAAAAGGTAAACACTTGAGGGCTTAAACCCCCAATCCCTCTACAAGAACAGGGCACATGCGATAAATTCCTTCCGCAAACCCCAAGTACCCATGTTGGCTACCCCTCGTGACGCTGCATATTACAGACACTCTTCGCATCTACAACATGAGCTAAAGACAAAAATGAACACTTAGAATCTCGCATAAAACGAGACGAAACAAAGTAAAAAAATCCTTACACTTACCTGAGTAGGACTCATTGTCTCGAACATCTCCTCCATCACCGACAGGTTAAGCGACCTCTTTTAGTTTCCACACAACACCCCTAGCAAGCAACAAAGGAATTATCCGTAATTCTCCCTCCCCGACCAAGGAATAACAAAAGGCAAAAGCTCAAAGGACCACAACTGCAAACAAACAACAATAAATAAGGCTGAAAAGAACAATCTACGGATTATCATTCCGAAAAATAGAAAGGCATCATACCTCAACCCAGCGAATAACACATACTGTTTCTAAATCTCCAAGTATTAAAATTCATAACAAGTTTTTCTTGCTTGGCGGAGTCAAACAATTTTGTTCCCTGAGTACGAACATGCTGCTAAGTTCAAACCAGTAGCAAAACAAGTACCTGCAAAGTGACCAAAAAAACTCAAAAGTGAAAATTCATGCATAGACCATGTAAACCGTAAGCAACAAGCCAAGAACACCTACATCGAGTCACGACGTCAATTCATAGATACACTTGGGGGCTAATTTTGAGCAAGCCCAAAATTACCCAAAATCAACAACTTGTAGAAATCAACATGCAAGATACTTATACATGTTATAACATCACATGCAAGCAAACATTGCAAGAAATTGGGGTAAAATCAAGAAACCCCAAATCAATTTGAGCATAAACTTCTACACGAACTTTACTCGAGATGAAACGAAAGACTCAAGAAAAATCTGAATTACTTACATACTAGTGATCCAGTGACTTGAGAACGAATTTGGTAAAGACATCGGTGAAATCCGAGAAAATTGGGCAGCAAGAGTTAAGAGAAAATGCGAAATAGCTGACGAGATCGCGAAGCCTATATTTCCGCTTTTAGTAACTGCCATTTATAGTAACTATTATACTTAAATAGCTATCAAAATAGTAAACGTACCAGACGAATTTTCAAAGTTTTTACATTGCACTACAATTATTCCTTGAGGAAAGATAAAGGTTGCACTCCAACCAATATCCTTAAAAGAGATAAAACCGTGAATGAGATATAAGATTCGGAATAAAACCAGAAAATTTTGAAAAAGTGGAAGTAAAACACTAAAGCAAGATATTTTTAGCGCTAGGCATACATGCGCCACTAATAATCCAGCACACCAAAGCCAGCTCCAGGAAGATCTGGTGCTACAGTTTGGTTCTCACCTAATCACGATAAAGATAAAGTTTTAAGTAGCTCATCATGAATAATATATGGCGCCCATATAGCTAGCGCTAGGAAATAATAATCGCTCCTGATCAAAGTGGTAAAAATATTCTGGCGCTGTAGGTTGTTTCACGAAAAGATCAATCTCTTCAAACATCACTCTTATTCGGTTGATTACACCTCAATCCTTATATAAATGGCAAAGAAACTGCCGCTGCTGTCCGCATATAAAGAATGCACGCGCTAGAAAATTCAAAGCGCAACAAATTCACGCCCTAGAAAATTCTGGCGCATAATTGTTCTCATTCAAAAAATTGTCGGGCCACCTCGCCCTTCGTATACCGCAAATAACCGTCATCTTTACTCTATTTTCTTTCCGTAGAAAGAGTAACGGTTTTTTAAATTATTATCTTCAAAAATAGTATGTTATTCCGTTGGCCCACGAACAGGCAGCGACATTTTGGGAAATCACCGTAACCCATTTAGGTAACAGTTATTTAAAAAATTCATTTTAAAAAACAAAAAAAATTATGTATTCTGTATTCCTTTAATTATGTATTCTGAAAATTCCGTTGTAATCTGAAAATTTCGTATTCTGTATTATGAAAATTTTATATTCCGTATTCTGAAAATTTTGTATTTCGTATTCAGAAAGTTTTGTATTCCGTATTCTGAAAGTTTAGTATTCTGTTTTCTGAAAATTTTGTATTCCGTATTCTGAAAATTCGGTAATCCATATTCAGAAAATTCTATATTCCATATTTTGTATTTCATATTCCGTATTCCGTCATTTTGTATTCTGTTTCGAGGTTTATTTATTCCTCGTTAATAAAAATTTAAATTATGCATTCCGTATTCCATATTCCGTCATTCTATATTCCGCATTCTGTATTCCGCATTCTGTATCCTATATTCTGTATTCTGCATTCTGTATTTCCTTTTCTGTATTTTGTATTTTGTATTCCGCATTTTGTATTCGGTATTCTGTATTTTGTATTTCGCATTCTGTATTCTGTATTCCGTATTATGTATTTCATATTCTGTATTCCGCATTTTTATTCTGTATTCTGTATTCCACATTCTATATCCTATTTTCTGCATTATGTATTCCGTATTCTATATTCATTATTTTGTATTCAGCATTCCGTACTTTGTACTTTGTATTTTGTATCCCGCATTCTGTATTTTGTATTCCGCATTCTGTATTCTGTATTATGTATCCCGCATTCTGCATTTTGTATTCCGCATTCTGTATTTTGTACTCCGTATTTTGCATTCTGTATTTCGTATTCCGGTGTCATCCATATTCTGTATTTTGTTGTCATCCCGTATTCTGTATTCCGTTGTCATTCCATATCCTATATTCCGTCCTCAAAAAATCAAGTTAAGTATCTGTTTTCAAAAAACTTTGTTCCACCATTTGACAAACTTCAATGACTCTGTAAGAAGTCAGTACGAGTCAATAGATTCCCAATGATTCGTGAGGAACTATTGGAATTCCTAGTGATGACCCTTAAGTCAAATGTTATCACTCGGGGGCCCGTGAGACCCTCGTTCGGACTTGGTCTTAAGTAGGCTAGGTTACAGAAGCACTCTATCTACCAATACTTTAATTATCGTCTTGCCCAGACTCAATCAAAGTGGGGTATAACTGTAGATGCCTATATTTGTCCCTAGGCCCTGAAGTTGTAAGTTCAATGATACTATAACCCGCTCGCCAACAAAGCACTCTTATTAGCTGAAGAACGTCCCTCGACTGACTGCAAAGACCTTCCGGAATAGAACCTCTTAAATATAGTAACTTTCATAAAAAGAAAGCTTCTAAAGTAGATTGGACACATATTTAGTCACATTCGCATCCCGATACGGCTTAATATGTGGTTGCATCGATAGAAAGATAGAATATGATTGTCTGCATTACAGCACACCTGTATGCGCCACAATTTTCTAGTGTTTTCCTTCAGCCTCTAGAATAACACAGGTCGAACAATAGCACTTCTCAAGCTCATACTTATTGGGAACAATACATGTAAATGTTAACCCAAGTTACTTAAAAATGCTTACGAGTGCCTAAAATACGCTCGTTAGCCCATTTAGCAAATGATACTTCCTTACGAAGTCAAAGTATATCTTACAAATTATGATTTGGGTCATGCACATCACATGATTGAATAAGCTTTCCATAGGCTTATCATAAGCCCAAATCCAATTTAAAACGAATAAGTTATAAGGCTTTTACTTGGTCTTCGCTAAAACGGACCGACCTCCACTCTTTGGGCCATAACTCGAGATTTCTGAAGCCCGTTGATGCGAGACTGGCGGCATCGGAAGCTGGATCCCGTAGCATTCCAACAAAATATTATTTTCAAGAATACGAGTTTGTATGAAGATGTTAAGAGCTGTTAAAGGTCGAATTTTTAGGAAATCTACATATCTGACTATGCTTGAAATTTCCAGCGCTTGGATTAGAAGCGCTGTTATTTTATAGCGCTTCACATGTCAGCACCACTTTTTCTAGCTCTTCATTTTGAATTTCACTGAAACTTAAACCCTTCAAATTCCACTTAAGCGCGCTAGAAATTTCTAGCGCGCATAGTGCCATAGCTGCTTTTTTCCAGCGCTTGCATGGCGAGCGTTACTTTTTTCTGGTACATCCATATCTATCTTATTTCTACTACCCACACTATAAATAAAGCCCTTCTTCACCCTGTTTTCAATCTTCAATTCAGTCTCACTCCTCTGATATTCTGAATTCTCTTTTCCCTCTATGGTGTACTAAATTTTTGTTGACGTCCCGCCCCGTATTCGTAACAGTTTTGCCGTATTAACTCTGGTTAAGAAGAACTCCGACCAGACTAGCATTCAAACCTTTTCAATTACTACCAAAGCTATAACCAATTTATAAGCAAAAACCAAGGAATCTAATAGGAATCTCTGCCGGAATTGAAAGGATAAGGATCTAAAAGTTACTATAAAGGTTGTTCAAATGTAAAAGGAGGCTCTGCTAAGGAGAGTGGTAAGTGTTCCTGAGTACCGCAGCATAGCCTATGCTATACCGTAACCTGAATCTACATTTTACAGCTTTCATCACCATATAAATCTGTTCACTTTATTCTGCTATATTACTCACGCCTAAATCAAATATTCTGTATTTTGCATTCCGCATTCTGTATTTTGTATTCCATATTTTGCATTCCGTATTTCGTATTCCGGTGTCATCCATATTCTGTATTTTGTTGTCATCCCGTATTGTGTATTCCGTTGTCATTCCATATCCTATATTCCGTCCTCAAAAAATCAAGTTAAGTATCTGTTTTCAAAAAACTTTGTTCCACCATTTGAAAAACTTCAATGACTCTGTAAGAAGTCAGTACAAGTCAATAGATTCCCAATGATTCGTGAGGAAACTATTGGAATTCCTAGTGATGACCCTTAAGTCAAATGTTATCACTCGGGGGCCCGTGAGACCCTCGTTCGGACTTGGTCTTAAGCAGGCTAGGTTACAGAAGCACTCTGTCTACAAATACTTTGATTATCGTCTTGCCCAGACTCAATCAAAGTGGGGGATAACTGTAGACGCCTATATTTGTCCCTAGGCCCTGAAGTTGTAAGTTCAATGATACTATAACCCGCTCGAAAACAAAGCACTCTTATTAGCTGAAGAACGACCCTCGACTGACTGCAAAGACCTTCCGGAATAGAACCTGTTAAATATAGTAACTTTCATAAAAAGAAAGCTTCTAAAGTAGACTGGACACATATTTAGTCACATTCGCATCCCGATACGGCTTAATATGTGGTTGCATCGATAGAAAGATAGAATATGATTGTCCGCATTACAGCACACCTGTATGCGCCACAATTTCCTAATGTTTTCCTTCAGCCTCTAGAATAACATAGGTCGAACAATAGCACTTCTCAAGCTCATACTTATTGGGAACAATACATGTAAATGTTAACCCAAGTTACTTAAAAATGCTTACGAGTGCCTAAAATACGCTCGTTAGCCCATTTAGCAAATGATACTTCCTTACGAAGTCAAAATATATCTTACAAATTATGATTTGGGTCATGCACATCACATGATTGAATAAGCTTTCCATAGGCTTATCATAAGCCCAAATCCAATTTAAAACGAATAAGTTATAAGGCTTTTACTTGGGCTTCGCTAAAACGGACCGACCTCCACTCTTTGGGCCATAACTCGAGATTTCTGAAGCCCGTTGATGCGAGACTGGCGGCATCAAAAAGCTGGATCCCGTAGCATTCCAACAAAATATTATTTTCAAGAATACGAGTTTGTATGAAGATGTTAAGAGCTGTTAAAGGTCGAATTTTTAGGAAATCCGCATATCTGACTGCGCTTGAAATTTCCAGCGCTTGGATTAGAAGCGCTGTTATTTATAGCGCTTCACATGTCAGCACCACTTTTTCTAGCTCTTCATGTTGAATTTCACTGAAACTTAAACCCTTCAAATTCCACTTAAGCGCGCTAGAAATTTCTAGCGCGCATAGTGCCATAGGTGCTTTTTTCCAGCGCTTGCATGGCGAGGGCTACTTTTTTCTGGTACATCCATATCTATCTTATTTCTACTACCCACACTATAAATAAAGCCCTTCTGCACCCCGTTTTCAATCTTCAATTCAGTCTCACTCCTCTGATATTCTGAATTCTCTTTTCCCTCTATGGTGTACTAAATTTTTGTTGACGTCCCGCCCCGTATTCGTAACAGTTTTGCCGTATTAACTCTGGTTAAGAAGAACTCCGACCGGACTAGCATTCAAACCTTTCAATTACTACCAAAGCTATAACCAATTTATAAGCAAAAACCAAGGAATCTAATAGGAATCTCTGCCGGAATTGAAAGGATAAGGATCTAAAAGTTACTATAAAGGTTGTTCAAATGTAAAAGGAGGCTCTGCTAAGGAGAGTGGTAAGTGTTCCTGAGTACCGCAGCATAGCCTATGCTATACCGTAACCTAAATCTACATTTTACAGCTTTCATCACCATATAAATCTGTTCACTTTATTCTGCTATATTACTCACGCCTAAATCAGATAATTCTTGAACAAACTGGTTTATTTCTAAGCACCTTGAATTTACTTAAATCATTATTTTGACAGTTGTTTAGTGAATATGTGTGAATTAAAATCAATTCGGAGTGGTAATGTAGCACAACGTATGTCCCGTCGTCGTAACATTGAACTAGTAAGCAACGTCACTTGGGCTAATGTTGGGCACTCCCCATATTGGTAAATGTCCCCCGAATTCTCAATCTCTGCTCCGTTGGATGTATGTTGAGGGATCTCCACATCAGAGATCACAAGGGAACTTATGGCCGTTGTGAGTCAAATATGTTTGTACTGTAGGCATATCACGACAGCCGGGTTTTGTCAGTTTTCTTAAACTGAATGGCGACTCCTATAGACTAGTAAAAAGAGGCTAATGCCCACATTTAGTTCCTATTTACTTAATATTCTTGCCACATCCAGAGGGGAAAAGTTGTGCGGGTCGTATACTCTTTCAGAGGCGCCCCGTCTTGTTTTTAGACTCCCTCACACCTAGGTCACTAATATGTAAGTAATTCATATTTTTTTTGAGTTTTTGGTTTAATTTTGAGTAAAATTCGTGTAGAAGTTTATGCTCAAACTGATTTGGGGTTTCTTGATGTTTCCCCAATTTCTTGCAAATGTTTTATAACATGCATAAGTGTCTAGCATGTTAATTTTCAAAAGTTTGTTGATTTTGGGTAATTTAAGCTTGCTCAAAATTATCCCCCGAGTGTGCCTAAGAATTGATGTCGTGACATAATGTAGGTGTTCTTGGCTTGATGCTTGCGGTTTACATGGTCTTTGCATGAATTTTTACTTTGGAATTTTTTTGATCACTTTTGCATGTTCTTGTTTTGCTAAAAATTTGAACTTAGTAGCATTTTCGTACTCAGGGAACAAAATTGCTTGACTCCCGCCAAGTAAGATAAACTTGTTATGAATTTGAATACTTAGAACATCAGAAATAGTATATGCTATTTGTTGGTTTGAGGTAGTGTAGGGGTGTGTTTTCTTCCCGTTTTCCTACAAGGGGTGCGCGGCACGCGGCGGTTCATTTAGAGAACCGTTTGAACTTTGTTTTTGCACCTCGAAGGAGTCGCCACCAAACTTTATTTTAGGTCCCGTTTGGGGAAGACCGCAAAATGACTCTATTTTTGGATAAGGCCTTGAATCCTTAAAACGGATGGGTGAGATTCGGGCTCGGGAACGAAAATGCTTATTCGGCGAGCTTTAGAGATATTCAAGTACGTTGGAACAACATTGTTTCGAAAATAAACCCTAAGATTAGACTATGTGGGTTCGAAAATTAGAGCAAAATAGAATTTCTAATTGTACGGTGGTCACTTTGCTTTAAAGATTGATTTAAGGAACCTAAGTCCGATTTGTCCAAAAATATCTTCGTTAAGCGTGATGTAACCTTTGTATTTTGTTGTATTTATCATGTTGGTGATGAAAGAAAGAAAGCACATAAAGCAACATCACAATACTAAATAAAGTGCGGAATTAGTAAATACAAGACCCCCTAGAAAAGGACTAGGGAGTAGGTCCACAATGCCTAGAAATGGACTAGGTAAGTAAAGGTGCGGAATTGAAAGTGCGAAATTGAAATTGCGGTATTGAAATTGCGGTATTGAAATTGCGGTATTGAAAGTGCGATATTGAAAGTGCGATATTGAAAGGTGCGATATTGAAATTGCGATATTGAAAGGTGCATAATTGAAATTGCGATATTGAAGTGCGATATTGAAAGGTGCATAATTGAAATTTGTACTTGGGCATATGAGATTCGAACGCCAAGCGGCTCCTTAAAAATAAGTGCGCCCGACACGAATTCAAAGCCAAAAATCTCAACTTGGGAGAGGTTGCTTAACTCAAATGTCCTAGGTAGCTTGAATATTGAAAAGTTTGGACTTGAAATGATTAAAACTTGAACTTGAAATGATCGAAATTTTAAAACTTGAACTTGTATATTGAAACTTGAAGATTTGAACTTGTATATTGAAAAAATGGAGTTTTGAATCTCAAAAGATTAAACCTTTAAATGCTAAAAGGTGTCATCTTTGATTACTCCATGCTCGAAGGTGATTCTAGTTCAAAGAGATGAATGCAAGCAACTTTGAACATCATTGAATCTTGAAAGTTTGTATTTTGTAATTTGAAAAAGTTTGTATTTTTGAAAAAAGCATGTATGATTGTTGCAAGTGGTGTTTTTTATGGAAAAAACACCAACTTGCTAATCATTTGAAATCAAAATAGCTTGATTGATTGAATTGGGATTCGGATTTACCTAGTTAGGCTTAGGCACGAGCTCCCAATTGCTTTTGAATTTTGGGAATTTGTATGTGTTTTGAGGAGTTTTGAAGTTTGTATTGTGAGGAATAATGTCGAAATTACGACGTTGTATGTGTTGTCCTCCTCTTTTTCGATGGAAAATGAGGGGTATTTATAGGAGGGAAATGGTGCAAAACGCCAGCACAGGCCAACGCCTGGCGCCAGGCCAACACTGCACGCTGCTGAGGTGGCTTGAATGCCGCCAAAAAGGACGGAAAGATGTCGTCCTTGATTTGTCTTGTATGGGTGTTCCTTCGTACGAATAGTACGATGTTTGGCGTGAAGTGTTTTCTTGGAGGTTAAGACTTGAATTCGCGTCTAAAAACAAGCCTTTCTCGGTTTTTTGAATTCCGGTTTACGGGACGGGGCCCGGCATGCTCGGTTTTGTGGGTCGGCGCCCGAATTTGACTTGCCTTATATGATTTTGAGTGGAAAAGGCCTAGTAAAACCAATGGGATGGTCTACTAGATGAGTTTGTACTTGGATTTTAAAATTGGTTTTTGAAAGTTGTATTTTGTACCGAGTTCCGGGAGGGGAACGGTCTCGGGGATTGGATTTTGGACTTTGAATTTTGGAGATGATCTTAGCAATTGGGGTTTTCGCACGGAGTTGCACCAACCGCCTAGTAAGGATAATGGTATCGTCATCATCCCAAAGGGGAGGCACAAATTAGGTGTCTACAGAAGCCCCCACTTTGACTGAGCGTTCGGTTAGGAAAGCGCAGGTCAAAGTATTTCGAAAGGGACGGAGAATGGTCAAGATGTTCTGCAATCAAGACCACTCTTTGTACGCCGGTACCTGCATAAAACAGGCGTTAGAAAAAGGATAGAGTCTACCTCGGTGCGGTTGGTGATGACTCCGATTTGTACTTGTAATTTTCCACCTTCAGTTCAGGACGGAGCTTGGCATCGAAAATTTGAATTTTTGAATCTTGAATTTTGAACTTTTACACCCGGAGTTAATGCGTTGGGATGTGCTTTGCTGGGGCTAAGAGCTTTTTACTGGCCCTTAAAATTTTGAATTTCGACTGACTTTCTCGGAGCTTGGGTCCGTTGGGAGTTGTACGCCTGAGTCGTTGTATTTTTTGGACTTTGTATTCTTGAAATATTCATCTTTTTGCACTTGGAGCTACAGGTATATAACCGTATTTTCGATGGATGGTTCGATGGGACATTTGATGCTTGGTGTGGAAGACCGTAGCAGCAAAGGACGTGCAATCAGCACGGGAGATCGCGCGCGCTGCAGGTCTGCCCATGCAGCAGGTCGACGTAGGGCGCTGGGGCGGTGCCTGGCGCGGAGCTGCACTATATAAGTGCCCCTTGCCGTGCCATTTTGAGGCACATTCACTTGAAATTCTTTTGCTCTTTCTCTCAAAGGTTGATTAAGCTCTTCCCTTGGTCTTGTTCTTGCCTTGTCCATGTAAGTTTTCCATGTTTTTTGCCGTATGAAATAACTCTAGGATTGCATGTAGTTTTGATTTTCTCTTACTTTGAAATGATGCTTGTATGCTTAAGCTTCTTGAATCTTGTAGAAAACTGTTTGATAGCCACTTGAACTTGAATTGTTGGAACTTCTACTTTTCAAATTTTGAACTTGTATTTGCTTTGGCATGGATAGCCTAGGCGTTGATGTAGAACTTGAATACCTGCTTCGGTGTAGATAGCCTAGGTGTTGGTGTAGAAATTTGAATACCTTCTTCGGCATGGATAGCCTAGGTGTTGGTGTAGGCTTGTATCTTGAATTAGAGGTCCACTGGGGATTTTGTTTTGCATCGTTTGACCTTGTGCGGGCCAGTATAGGATAGCCCCCAGTTTATAATTTTGACTCTTTGTTTGCTACTTGATTTAGTATGCCTCGTCACGCTCGGAGAAAGCTCGCTGAATCATCTGTGGTTCGAGCTGCTGAGGAGGACGCTTCGGATGATGAAGCGGCTGCAATAAATGCGCCAGGTGGGGGTATGGTACCCCGAGATGCGCCTGCTTTCCCTAGTGCTGGTTGGACCCCTTCCGGCCTAGTGTTTCGGCCGGATTGGCACTTGTCTCAGCGGCCTCGCGCTGGCATAGTGAGTCTCGTACTGTGTTTTGGGTTTGTACTTTGTACTTGTATAGGTCTTGAGCTAACTCGTTCACTTGTAGGCCGACGGAAAGCCGTTCCGTACTTACTGGTCTTTGGTGGAGGTTCAGAGGGCCTTTAAAGCTCTTCGTGCTGATGAGGAGGCTATGGAGATTTGGTCGCAGATGGGCCTGGCCGATTTCTGGCGTACCATGGGAGGTTCCCCGAGGAGAACGGGAATTAAAAACCGTTTGTGGGCTTTGTTAGAGCGGTGGTGGGATACCACCAACACTTTCCACATGGCATGGGGAGAGATCACTGTTACCCCTCTTGAGTTTGCTATGATTACAGGTCTTCCTTTTTCTGAGAGGAATGTGACCTTTGACTCTGAGCTGACGTGGCGCTCGGCCGCTGCCAGGGACCTGCTCGGCCCTGTTGTTGATTTGTCAGAGGAAGACTCTCACGCTTCTGTGACGGTGCTTGTGGATGCTATCTGTGGTGAGGGTGTGTCCGCGGAGCAGAGGGTTAGGCTCTTCCTCCTTGTCTTTGTTAGCAGAGTGATTGTCCCGAGTAGGAACAGTCAGGTGCACATTACCTTCTTGTCCGCTCTGAAGGACTTGAGAGCTGTCTCGAGTTATAACTGGGGTGGTTTGGCATATAGCCACCTCTTGTACGAAATGGGGCGGGCCTCCCGGACTTCACTAGGGAGCGACCCGAGCATGGCTGCCCTGTGGAGCGTGCTGGAGGTATTCGAGACTCCTTGTACTTTATACTTTGTGTTTGTATGCTTGTATCTTGAACTTGACTGATGTTTTGTTTGTTCCTTGAAAGATTTGGATCTATGAGCACTTTCCGACTTTGGCGCCGGAGCATACTAGAGATGCGGCTTACCCGTATGATGCCTCTTGGATAGGAGCGGTGCGCGTTGGTGCGTCTTCGGCGGCTTCTCGCAGGGCTTGGAGAGTTTTATCCGCCGAAGATGTAATCTTTTGTACTGCTTTGCTTTCTTGTATTTGTACTTGTACTGTTGCCTGAGTTGTCTGCTTTGTAGGTGGTATGGCGTCCTTTTGCCAACGCGGTTGTACCTGCCTCAGCTGCTCATGCCCATTTCCCGTCTGGGCGGCGGGTTTTTCTTTCAGGGCTGTACCGCCATATGTGGTATTTGGGGGAGCGGGTGTCCCCTCAGCACAATTCGGGGGAGAGACTCATCCCCAAGGACCCACCAGAGTCCATGTTGGCGTTGGATGAAGAGTTGACCCGGCTCTATGTGGAGGCTAGGGGCGATGCTGTTTGCCGCTCTTGGAGGGAGCTTGTGCACAGGAAGGGGAGCTATGATGATTTCTTGAGGAGGCTGGCTCCACCAGTACGCTTTGTACTGCCGGTGAGCTTTTAAACCTTGTATTCTTGTATTCTTGTATTGATTGTATGATTGTATGTAGGAGGAGGAGGCTGATCTTGAGGACATTCCTCATGCTGATAGGATCCTCCTCTATGAGAACTCGGACGGGGAAGAGGTGGTGGAGACCATTCCTTGGGCTTCTCCTCCGCACCAAAAATCATATGATGTTGTACCCGAGCATTACGCCCCTGTAACTACTGCTGTATTTTTTAAACTGTTTGTAACTTTACATGGGAAAATTGATCTTGAATTTTGTATGCAGGCGCCTCGGGTGAGAGTGCATCGCTGGATGCTCTTGCTTGATTCTTGGAAGGGGCAGTGTGCCAAGCTGACCCGGAAACTTTCTGGCCGGAACAGAGAGGTACCTCACTTGATCTTGAAACTTGTATACTGGAAATTCCAATTGGGAAATTGATTCTTGAAATTTATTCTTGTATTGGAGCGCCATCGAGACTGTAGAGACTCTGTTGACAGGGAGCCTTAGGCGGAGACGTCCTCGAGACAGGAGGGACCGAGCTTGGAGCTGGGACAGGGGTCCGGTGCTGGTGCTCATCAGAGGCATTCTGATGCTCAGCGGGGAGCTTCCCCTTTTGTACATGTTGATCCCACCAGGCATTCATTTGGAGGTTCTAGCGGTTCACGACCCTTTATTCCTCCTTCCGGCTATTACTTCGGAGGAAGTGGTCCTCAGCCTTGGGGTGCAGGTTCATGGGCTTGTTATGCGGAGATGGAGAGGATGCGCCAGACACAGATGTTTGGGTCATACCCGTATATGCCGATGCCGCCGCCTTATCAGTATTCCTCTCCTCAGCAGGGAGTTCATCCCTCCACTGGCACACTTCGTATCTCGGAGGAGAATCCTAGTACCCCTGAGACGGAGCTGGACCGGGAGCTGGAGCGCCTTAGGAGGCGTAACAGGGACAAGGGGCATGTGGTTGATGTCACTGTTAATGATGATTTAGACTGACCCTGCATGGTAGCGAGTTTCAGCTTGCCTGGGTTGATTTTGTATAGGCTGGATTGTATTGTATTTGTAGTATGGTTTGTATGGTTTTGAACTGGTTTGTAAAATTTGAAGATTGGCTTTTGTATGTTTGAATGCTTGAAATTTTATGCGTTGTGTGTGCCTTGAAATTTTGTAGCTATATGCATGCATGTCAATTTTGCGAAAAATATTGATAAAAAATTGCTCATTTTTTCGGGTGTATGTACCCACTATAAGCCCCCACTTTGACTGAGGTTTTTTGGTTAGGAAAAGCGCAAGTCAAAGTATATTCAACTCTTGCTTATGCACATGCAGACTCGACTTAGTACGCCGATCTAGGACTAGAATGCTTGAATTTTGAGAGATAAAAGACTGATCCAAAATCTTCCCGAAGCGTTGATCCGGACTGCTTGAAATTGCGCGGCTTGCGGCTTTGGAATCTTGAATAATGGAGGTTGTACTCTGCTGTCCAAAACACTAAAGAGTGTGTACTCGGAGTCATAAGAGAGGACGGTGGCCTCGTCCTTTGATGCAGGCTCCCGGAGTTTGGCAAGGGCTTGGCGTCTGGCGCTTGTGAGCTGTCGTGCAAGCCAATTCTTGTATAAATAGGGAGCTTGTTGGATCATTTCTTGCATCAATCCTTCCCTGCTATCATTCCTCTCGAAAAGAAAAGAAAGTATGGTTGTGTCCTTTGAAAGTGCCTTGAACTCGTGGCTTGGTTCGCTAGGCAAGTTGGAGAAAAGGGAGCTTGATGGCATGCATCTTGGGGTGCTCGTCTCTTTCCGGTTTGTAAAAATGGACTTGCACTTCATTCTTGCTGCTCTGGAGGCTTGGGACCCGAATCATCATGTCTTCCGTTTTGGAAATAATGAGGTATGTCCCCTCCCTGAAGAATTTAGTGTCATATTGGGGTGGCCATTGATACTGGAGCCATGCATGCCTAGTGTTGAAGAACACTTTTTCTTGAGCTTTGAAAGGTATTTGGGCTTGAAGCCCCCACTTTTGAGTGCTGTTGTATATGGCAGAGGGGTGGATTTGTCCCTCTTTGTCACCTACTTTGCTGGGCTTGATGTTACCAAAGTTTTCCGCTTGAGATCCTTGAGTTTTTGTATATTTGCTCGCTTCCTCTTTTCGAAGCAGGGGTTTGGCGATGCCTCCCTAATTGAGTTATAGAGCAGTTTTCTAATGGTCGGGACCCAATGCCGCTCGTGATTGGCGAAACATTGATGGGCCTTGATATGCTGAAGTCGGACCCTTCTTCATTGCCGTCGGGAAGTCCGGTATTACTCCAAGTAAGGATCTGGAGCCTTCTTTGTATTGTTGAATTTGTACTTCTATTTCAATTTTAAATGTTGAATTTTGAAGTGTGCTTCTTGTACACTCCCCAAGGTTTGGCTTATGGAGAGGCTCATGTTGGTGGCACCACCGGAGAACATGGCGAGCTATAATAGAAAGGGATTCACTGGGCGACCCATGGTGTATGGCCGACTTTCATTGAACGAGTGGAGATGCGCACTCTCTGGGGTTGAATCTTGTATAAGGTGGGTAGTTCCTTAGTGGGGAATTGCTGCTATGAGACATGCCCCTGGTTCTACTACTTTGAGGGTGCCAAGCCTCACAATGCTGGTCTTCTACTCGCCTGCTTGAGTGATGAGACACTATGGCTTGAAACAGGAGATCCCAGACTGTACTGAAGAGAACCCGAAACCTGTTGTGCTGAATGCCAGTCAACTTGAAGTTTGGAGGCGGTATTGGGTCGCGAAACCATTCTTGATTATCCAGTTCCCACCTAAGCCTGTTACTCTGTCTGTGGGGTATATTGTATGGATGAGAGGCCTAAGCCAGAGGGACATTTATTTTTCCGGATCAGCTAGAGTCCGAGGCTCTAGAGCTAGACGTCCTGCATCGACTGACTATGCGGAAGGTGACGGGAGTGTGGCCCATCCGGTGCTTGACCGTTCGGAATCCAAAGGAGGTTCGTCATCCTCCCGTCTTGGAAGGCTCGCAAGTTCCTTCTCCCGCCGCTTGGGCAAGGGGAAGATTGATGATTGATTGCGGGAGGAGCCAGGGGATAGTACTCAAGGTGCCAAGACTCGAGAGCATAGTCGCCCGACCCTAGATCTTTGTAGGCTAAATGTGTTTGAATTGTATTGCGATGAATTGTGTTTAGAATGTGTTTGGAAGATGTGTTTAGAAAGATGTGTTTGGAAAATGTGTTTAGGAAGTGAAAAGGCTTTTGAACTTTACTTCACTTGATCCTGACTTTGTATTTGAATTAGCTTTGAAGGCCTTAGGGCCCAAATAAAGAGTTATTGTGTTAAATTCCGCTTGAACATGCTTTGCTTTGAATCGGCACATTTGGAATAACAACAATTGAACTTTGAAATTTGATTTGATTTGATTTTTAGGATGCCCTTAATTGAGGAAAATTTGACTTTTTTTCTGTATTAAAGTGGCCGGGCCTCGAAATGAGGTTGCCTACGTGTCCCGTTAGGGAATTAGGCCGGATGTAGTTCTGACTACCTTACAAGACCTGAATTTGGATTCTTGAACATGGAACTTAGACATAGAACTTCTTGAGTTGATCGAGGTTGGTAAGAGATCTGAATTATGTTCCGTCGATGTGTGTTAGTTCAACTGTTCCCCCGGAGAGGATCTTCTTGACGATGTATGAGCCTGCCCAGTTGGGTTTGAATTTTCCCCTTGGGTCCATGATGCTTTTGCGAAGGGCTTTCAGGACAAGCTCGCCTTCCTTGATGTTTCGGGTTCTGACCCTTTTGTTGAAATGTCTGGCCACTCGGCGCTGATAGACTTGTACATGGTGAGCGGCTTGAAGTCGTCGCTCATCGAGCATGACTAGCTCGTCATACCTTGCTTGTACCCACGCAGCATATGGGATTTTGCTTTCTAGGACTATCCTTAGAGAAGGTATCTCCAGTTTGATAGGTTGTACTGCTTCCATTCCATAGACCAATGAGAACGGAGTTGCACCAGTTTAAGTGCGAATTGAAGTTCGATATCCCCACAATGCGAAATGCAGCTTTTGGGGCCAGTCCTTGTAGTTGGTAGTCATTTTCATGATGATGGTCTTGACATTCTTGTTGGCTGCTTCGACTGCCCCATTGGTTTGTGGGCGATAAGGTGAAGAGCGATGATGTTGAATTTCCCGGAGCATGGGTCCGTTGGGATTGTTGTATTGAAGATTGTATTGTTGAAGCTTGAAGATCTTTTTAGAATTTGAACCTTTGGAGTTTGTACCTTGAATTTTGTACTTTGAAATTGTAGATGCCTTGCTTGGCACAACCTTGCTCGGTTAGAGATTATAGAACTTGAATTTTGAATCTTGTACTTGTTGAATGGGTCTTCACATTCTCCTTGGAAATGGGTTCCCTGATCACTGATGAACTTGTGAGGAACACTTTATCTGCATATATAATTTTCTTGTACGAACTGGGCCACTGGATACTTGGACTCTCGAATAACCCGGCCTCTAGCTGCTTAGAGACTTATTCTTGAATTTTGAGGGAAACGTCCGGTTTCATGCGACGGAGTTTCTGCTTGACGGGCTTTGAACCTGGGATAAGGGGAATTGTATGTTGACCGATGCTTGGATCAACCCCTGGCATATCATTATAGGACCATGCGAAGACGTCTACATACTCTGAAAGTAGCTTGATAAGATCGTCCCGCTCTGCTGGAGAAAGAGTTAAACCAATCTGAACTAGCTTTGAATCACTGTTGTTAGAAAGGTTGATTTTTTCTGTTTCCTCAATTATGGGCATCCTGTTTTCATGATTTTTGATAGGTTTTAGAATTTCAAAGTCAGTTTCTTGTGAAGCAAAGTTGTGTGGATTAGGATTTGATTTTGAATTAGGACTCGAAGAGTAAGTAGAAATTTAAGTGTTATTGAAATCAGCAATCATTACATCGACTGTTTTGACTTGAAGCTCGGCCTTTAGAGGCTCTTGATTGATGCAAGACTCTAGTTCTAGACACTTAGACTCATTGCTAGACTCAGATCCAGACTCATCCTCTGACTCGGACTTGCTCATCATAGACCCTTCGGCCACAGTAATCTTGAACATTTTGCCATTTGGAGCTGTTATCTTGAGAGACTTTCTCCAGCCATTGACCATCTTCTCACTCGGAGTAATCAGCTTAGATGGGTCGAAGTCTTCGATTTGAGTGATCATTTGAACCATGGTGTCTTCGGAAATGGTTGGGGTCATCTCCTGGCCAAATAGCAGGCCGAAAGCTGATGAATCAAGGCATTCAGGGAGGCATTGTCTTGTATTGGAGGAGCATCCTCTAGAAAGTGACAGTCTTGAAAGATCTCGAATCCGGGGTAGAGAATCCCCTTTGAAGAGTCATAGAATGGTTATGGGAAGTCGAAGTATAAGTCATCCTCTCCTTCTTTCACGAATTGCCCATTGAGTGTGAGTTGATGAGGAGGTATTTTGAATTGATCTTTGCTGGCTCGACGGGCCTTTAGCTTAGCCTTTTGTTGCTTGTCATCGAACTTAGTCGGCTTGTATCCCAGACCGCAACAGTTGGTCTGTCCTTGGGCTTTGAAGGGAGATTCGACGGGCGGTGGCAGAGTAGTGCCCAAGAAGCGCCCACGCTTGATCAACATGCGTTTTGTCATGGGATTCATTCGGGATTCGATGGCTCCAACTTCAGCACTGAATCCCCAGAGGTCTTCCTCCCTGTCATCATGTTCGATTAATATCAGAGCCTTGTCGGCTATCTTGGTCCTTTGATGAGACGCGTGCAGGGTAATGACATTTCCTTGAACCTCCATTCAGACTTTATGGTGAAGTGAAGATGGCAATGCTTTGAGGTCATGAATCCAAGGTCTTCCCAGTAGGAGATTGAAACTTGCTTTGATGTTGAGCACTTGAACGCTCACTTTTCGCTCGATTGGCCCTGTGCGGAGTAGTAGAGTGAGAGTTCCCATCGCTTCACGACGAGTGTTGTCATAGGCACGAACACCTTGGGAGGAACTAGAAAAGTCACTAGGGGTGAAACCCAGATTTTCGGCAGTGCGGAGAGGACACACATTGATGGTCGATCCATTATCCACCATAGTCATGGGGATGATCTTGTCTTTGTATTCAACAGTCAGATAGAGAGATTTGTGATGGCCTTCCCCCTCAGGTGGGAGGTCTTCATTAGTAAAGGTGATCCCTTCTTCCAGATTTGTAAGTAATCCGACTAGCTCGTCAAGAGGGACTTCTGGGGTGACATTCAATTTGACCAGAGCGTTGATAAGAGCAGTGCGGTGCTCCATAGAGGAAGCCATGAGTTGCCAAATATTAACTTCTGCCTTAGTGCGCTTCAATTGCTTGATTAAGCTTGAAATTGGAAAATTAGTCCCTACCAATATTACATTGCAACTTGTCGATCGTTCGGTCAAATATCCAATTGGAAAAATTGAGGATGTACCATTGAGGGTAAGAAAATTCATCATCCCCGTCGATTTTGTTGTGCTTGATATTGATGAGGACGCTCATGTCCCTATTATTCTTGGTAGGCCGTTTTTTGCCACGACGGGGGCCATCGTTGATGTTAAACAAGGGGTAATCACCTTGAAGGTGGGAAATGATAGTCTTACTTTTGATTGGACTTATACTATGCACTATCCTAGCTCACCTAGTGAAAATTGTTTCTTTGTTGAATCCCTTGATCCCCTTGTCCATGATATGCATGAGAACTTGCTCATTTCTATCGATCTTCTTGAGCTTTCTATCTTGGATAGGGAAGGTTTAGGAAATGTAGGGGTTGAAGCAGCCAAATAAGGAGCAATTGAATTCTACCTCATTTGATGACCAACCCGGGGAATGTTGTCTTGTGCTTGACTGGGAGGACGTTCTTGACAATATAAAGCAACGTGATGGTGAGAAAGCTCCCAAGGTTGAGCTCAAAGCTCTACCTTCAAACTTGAGGTATGTTTTCCTTGGTCCTAACTCCTCTTTCCCCGTCATAGTTAATGCTAGTTTGGATAATGAGCAATTCCTTAAGCTCGCTCAAATTTTAGGTGGCATCAAAGGTCTTTAGGGTATACTATTGATGAGTTCAAAGGCATAAGCCCGACATTTTGCATGCACCAAGTTGAACTTGAGGACAATGCCGTCCCTCATCGGGAAAGACAACGTAAGCTTAACCCACCAATGGGTGAGGTGGTTAAGAAACATATTGTCAAAATCTTGGCGGTCGGGATCATCTACCCTATCTCCAATAGTAGGAGGGTGTCCCCAGTCTACGTTGTCCCCAAGAAAGGTGGGATGACGGTGTTCAAAAATGCACAAGGAGAGCTAATCTCTACCCAGACGGGGACCGGGTGGAGAATGTGCATTGACTACCGTCAACTCAACCTTTCAACCAAGAAGGATCATTTCCCTTTGCCCTTCATCGATCAAATGCTTGAGCGACTAACAAAGCACAAGTACTTTATTTTTCTCGATGGCTATTCCGGGTTCTTTCATATCCCCATAAACCTGGAAGACCAAGAGAAAACTACTTTCACTTGTCCATTTGGAACATTTTCTTATAGGAGGATGCCATTTGGGCTTTGCAACGCCCCCGGGAATTTCCAAAGATGCATGATAAGTATTTTTGGTGACATGTTTGAGGAAAAAATGAAGGTTTTCATGGATGATTTTTCGCTGGGTGGTGCCACCTATGATGAGTGCCTCCTCAAACTTGAGAAATGCCTTGAGTGATGTGAAAAGGTTCATTTGGTGCTAAATTGAGAAAACTTCCATTTTATGGTTCGAGAGGGGATTGTCCTTGGTCATTGTGAGGGGGTCGAAAAAGCACGAGGCTAATGCGTGACCTCGTCCCTCGTGGGAGTGACGTTGTCAAATCAAGTGTAGTTGGATTTCCTGTGAGTTTACACCCAATTGACTAGTAATATAGGAGTCGTCCTTCAGTTTTTAACGGCAATGAGAAAAACTGACAAAACCCGGTTATCAAGACATAAAGGGAGTGCAATTATGTTTGACCACGACGGCCATAGGTTCCCTTGTGATCCCTGGTGTGGGGATCGCTCAACGTACACCCGTAGGGAATAGATTGAGAGTTCGGGGGAGTGTAACTATCGATAGGAGTGCTCATCGATAATACTCCAGAGGCAGGTTATCCTTACTAGCTCAGCATAAATAATTGAAGGGACATGCGTTAAACTATTAAACTATTCGGAATTGATTTTAGCAATATGCAACACATAATACTAAACCGATCGTGATTATCTTATTTAGATTGATTTAGGGTACCTAGCATGATAATTCAATTGTCCAGGATATTATCTTATTAGGCGTGATAGATCAATCAAATTAATAGTTTGACAGTTTTATAAAAGGGTGATGAAAGCGATTAAATCATATGAGGGACACATTACAACGCACCCTTGAGAGGTGCGTTGTGGTTCTCAGAAAACTAACCACTTGGCTTTGCTGTTTCTCCTTTTATTTAACGAATCTCGGGCTTCCAAGTTATGTTCCAGTATTTAGGCTTAGTTCATCCAGCTACAGAGGCAGGATGCGTTCTGTTCGACTTTTGGGTCGATTGCGACAGAACGCTGGATCAATTTCGCAGCGTGAGGCTTAGGCTTAAGGCTAGAGTCAATACTCAGATTATGGAATTGTGTTGTTTCACGTCGGTTTATAGGCTGTATTTATAGGAAAAGAGTGTGTGGAAAGATAGATTTTAAGATACGAATCCAAAGAGAATCCGGAGATAAAACGACCCCAGGTATTTTCAGCGCCCAGGGCTGGGCCTTAAAGATTTCGGCGCCCAGCTCTGGGCGTTGAAAATGGGATCCAGGCATTTTCAGCGCCCAGGTCAGGGCGTTAAAGATTTCAGCGCCCAGCTCTGGGCGTTGAAAATGGGATCTAGGCCGAGTTCTTTGTTAGATTTGGACTCTTAGAACACGGAGCTTTTGATATTTATCCAATTCTTTTAGTGCGTATTAACTTATGACGGAATGCGTCTGGGCCCGTTACGAACTCTAGGTTCGTTAGGAATTTAATTAATACGTAACTCTTATTTTTGAATTATAACAGGAATTGAATTCCTTTTGCCATTTCTATCTCTTTTAGGATTTATATTGGAGTGCAACACCTAATTTGACAGGTTTCTATCTTTTATGACTTTGCCACTTTTAACAACTACTTCTTACGGCATTTACCATTCTTAGCAGGTTTCTATATATAGCAGTTTTGGCTGAAATGAAAGGGCGATTGAGATTCGTTATTTTATAGGAGATGCGTTGCCAAGTGGAGATTTATGTTCTCATCATCGAACCTTCCCTTTCGGGAATGGGGACAAAAGTAGGCGTCTACAGTTAGCCCCCACTTTGACAAAGTCTCGAGATGAGACGATGGTCAAAGTACTAGACGGAGTGCGTCATACAAGCCATGGTGTATGTGACCTGTTTTGCGAGGCTCTCACGAGCCCCCGAGTGATAACATTTGACTTGAAGTGTTAACACATTCCTCACGTGTCATTGGAATTTGTTAAGTATAGAAACTCCCTCACTTTGTCATTGGAAGTATCTAAAGATGTTTTCGAAATCAAAGCTATAAAATGTAACTAGGCCTGGCCAAGTCTAATCACGAGGTAAAATATTTTTAAAGATTCTCATTTTCAGGGTTAGCTAAACGAGAAAACCCCCTTGTTTTTATAGGACGTAAAACGAAGGAAAATCCAGCACATCGCTCTTTTTTGGAAAAGCGAAAAACCAATTTTTTTGATTTTTGAAAAGGGAAATCATCCTTTTATTTTTGGAAAAGGGAAACCATCCTTTGATTTTTGGAAAAGGAAAACCATCCTTTGATTTTTGGAAAAGGGAAACCATCCTTTGATTTTTGGAAAAGGGAAACCAGGAAAAGTTATCGCTGCCGCGACTAAGTACCTGCGCAGTTAGTGACGCAGACCCCGCCCGCTGAAGGTGGGCGAGCCTGTCCGCTGAGGGTGGACGCCCCATCCGATAGAAGTGGACGAATTTGTTTTGATGTTTTTTCTGAAAATTATGACCTACGCGGTTTGTGACGTAGACCCCGCCCGGTAGAAGTGGGCGAGACTGTTTTTCTTTTGAAGATTTTATTTTCGTTTCATTTTCGAAAACTGAGGACCTGCGCGGTTAGTGACGCAGACCCCGCCCGTTGAAGGTGGGCGAGCCCTGTCCGCTGAGGGTGGACGCCCCGCTCGCTTGAGGTAAGCGAACTCGAATTCGTTTTTAAATTGAGGACTTGCGCGGTTTGTGACGCAGTCCTGCCGGTAAGAGGTGGGCGAGCCCTTATTTCGCTTGTCTTTTCTTTTTGTGTTTTTTTTTTTTTTGGGAGAGCGAATTCTTTCGAGGAATGCTCGAATTTATTTGCAACATGAATGTGGGTTGACAACGTGCTTAGACGAACCATTGTCTCGTGGTCATCATCTTTCATGGTTTTGAGCTAGTCTTTAGGGCTCAATTTTGCCACTACCTGGGTCCTTGATTAGGGGACTATGTATAAGTATCAACGACGACCTTTGTCTTGAGGTCGTAATCCGGTTTTATCTTTTGAGATTATCCAAACACGGGAGTTCGTACAGCGTAGTCTGGGAATATTGTTTTAACTTTGCATACTCTCTTTTGAAATATATATTTTCTTTCGAGCCCCCAAGAACTTGTGCTTGACGGTCATTTCTTGTCAAAGAGGTTCCTTGGGGATACGCATTTTGTAATGTCCTTGATCTTGTTTGGGATCGTGCTCGTAAGTGCGAGCGGTCTTTGTATTGGTGTTCTACTTTTAACAAAGCCGTGAGGTGCGACTTTGAGTAAAGAAAACGGAAATTTTCGAGTCGAATGGATACGGCAGGGCCCTATAGAAGTCAGAGCTTTTTTTGGGCCTGGGCTCATTTTCGGCGCCCAGGCCTGGGCGTTGGAAATAATTCACGCCCAGGTGGGGAGTTGAAAATATTGTTTGGGCTGGTCTTTTTATGACACAGTTGGCCTCTTGTTCGTTCGTTTTTTTTTTCACTTGGAAATTCTACATATTCTCTTCTCTTTTGTTTTTCTTTATTTTTAGAACGTAGAATTATATTACCAATCGGCTACAGAATGGCCGTTGCGTGCGGTCCATTAATCAGTTTGCTTGAATCATTTTTTTTTTTTAGCAATGACTGATGTTGAATAGTTTGCTTAGAAGCTTGATAGGGTTCAGGCCCATTCATGAAGTGGGCTCAAGCATCGTGCCCTTTCGATCGTTCAAACATTTGCTTTGAGATTTTTTTATTTTTTTTTGCTACGGTCGTTTCGTAGCTTGGAGCCCCCAAGTATGCATGTTGGGATGCTTCCTTTTGGCGTACGATTTTTGTAGGTTCTTTCGAGAAAGATGCCTTGGGGTTCCACTCGTGTAGGTGCGAGCTATCCCTTCCGTGGTAGGTAATATTTTGCTACCTTTAATCCTTAATGTAGAAGTCTTGTGTCTTGCATTTTGAATTTGGGCGATAAGTAGTCTTTGCCTTTTTTACACATGTTCTTGGTCGTGCCCGCATTAGTGTACTATGCCTTACTCTTTTTTTTTAGACTTGTACCGTGGGATGGTTGAACTTATGGTGCAACGTAGGCTTGTGTGGCCTAACAGCGTGTCTTAGAACATTCCTCCAGGTGTTGGGATATCATTATTATTTTTTGCATTGGAGTACTTCATCACGCCTCGTTCAGGTGCTCGAACAAGTGTAGCACCTTCTGCGTGGGTGTGCACGGTTTATTACTTCGTTCGACGCGAGGATTCATAGATGTTTCTTTCTTGTTTTTATCCTTGATTTTTCTTTCGTTTTTGCTTTGGAACGACGTAGACTGTGTAACGGGCGCTTGTAGGGCGAGCGTTATGTGCAGTAGTTTGATCGGAGTTTTGGTGACTCTTATTTTCAGTTACCCTTGTTAGTGGGGTGACTTTATATATTCTAAGTAGTGCTTAGAATTTGGAAGGGGTTATAGCCATTCTAAGGTTCGTTTTACACGATTAAACCTTAGGATTGTGCCCCTATGACGTATGTATAGCATTAGCGTCGAGAATTTGCCATAAAATCGTCATTTCGAGCATTTTTAGAGTGTTTTTCTCAAGCCCCCAATTGTAGCTACGGGATTGGCTTGGTGCTAAATGCTTGGCATACGTTTTTATGCATTCATGGTGACATGGATCATGAATAGTTTGACCCAGACTCGTTTAATGCAAGGTACGTTCGAGTAGTGATTTGCTACTTCTCTTGTAAATGTCGTATTGTGCGACATTGCCATGGTCAAGGTAGTCACATGTTGAAGTGTGCCTTGACCAAAAGCTAGGTGTCTTTTCTTTACCCATAATCATATTTAGAAATCTTTTTGACTCACTTGAAACATCGAGATAAACGCATACTTAGCTTAAACCAACGACACTTTATTATGTTCGAAGAAGTCTTTGAAAATTATTTGACATCCGAGTCCTACTGTGTACAATCCGAGGTGTCCTAAGTAAGTTGACTTATAGAAGGGTTCGTACAGGATTACATGAGTGAATCAAAATACTGTTACGATTTTCGTAATGCTGTCTAAGGATTTGCTGGAAGCCAGGATGCAGGCGTCAAGATATTACTTGTGCCCGTGTGGCACATACTTTAGGCTTTTAGGGCCATCTTTTCCAGAATTGCGGGAATATAAACCGCTTTCAAATTGACTTAGATTTACTTGGTGCATGTCCCTCGTGGGCATGACATTGTCAAATCAAGTGTAGTTGGATTTCCTGTGAGTTTACACCCAATTGACTAGTAATATAGGAGTCGCAATTCAGTTTTTAACGACAATGAGAAAAACTGACAAAAACCAATTATCGTGACATAAAGGGAGTGCGATTATGTTTGACCACAACGGCCATAGGTTCCCTTGTGATCCCTGGTGTGGGGATCGCTCAACGTACACCTGCAGGGCAGTGATTGATAGTTCGGGGGACTGTAACTACCGAGAGGAGTGCTCATCGATAATACTCCAGATGCAGGTTATCCTTACTAGCTCAGCATAAATAATTGAAGGGACATGTGTTAAACTATTAAACTATTCTGAATTGATTTTAGCAATATGCAACACATAATACTAAATCGATCGTGATTATCTTATTTAGATTGATTTAGGGTACCTAGCATGATAATTCAATTGTCCAGGATATTATCTTATTAGGCGTGATAGATCAATCAAATTAATAGTTTGACAATTTTATAAAAGGGTGATGAAAGCGATTAAATCATATGAGGGACACATTACAACGCACCCTTGAGAGGTGCGTTGTGTTCTCAGAAAACTAACCACTTGGCTTTGCTGTTTCTCCTTTTATTTAACGAATCTCTGGCTTCCAAGTTATGTTCCAGTATTTAGGCTTAGTTCATCAAGCTACAGGGGCAGGATGCGTTCTGTTCGACTTTTGGGTCGATTGCGACAGAACACTGGATCAATTTCGCAGCGTGAGGCTTAGGCTTAAGGCTAGAGTCAATACTCAGATTATGGAATTGTGTTGTTTCACGTCGGTTTATAGGCTGTATTTATAGGAAAAGAGTGTGTGGAAAGATAGATTTTAAGATACGAATCCGAAGAGAATCCGGAGATAAAACGGCCCCAGGTATTTTCAGCGCCCAGGCCTGGGCGTTAAAGATTTCGGCGCCCAGCTCTGGGCGATGAAAATGGGATCCAGGCATTTTCAGCGCCCATGGCTGGGCGTTAAAGATTTCAGCGCCCAGCTCTGGGCGTTGAAAATGGGATCTGGGCCGAGTTCTTTGTCAGATTTGGACTCTTAGAACTCGGAGCTTTTGAGATTTATCCGAGTCTTTTAGTGCGTATTAACTTATGACGGAATGCGTCTGGGCCCGTTACGAACTCTAGGTTCGTTAGGAATTTAATTAATACGTAACTCTTATTTTCGAATCATAACAGGAATAGAATTCCTTTTGCCAATTCTATCTCTTTTAGGATTTATGTTGGAGTGCAACACCTAATTCTGACAGATTTCTATCTTTTATGACTTTGACACTTTTAACAACTACTTCTTACGGCAGTTACCATTCTTAGCAAGTTTCTATAAATAGCAGTTTTGGCTGAAATGAAAGGGTGATTGAGATTCGTTATTTTATAGGAGATGCGTTGCCAAGCGGAGATTTATGTTCTCATCATCAAACCTTCCCTTTCGGGAATGGGGACAAAAGTAGGCGTCTACAGTCATAAGGTTTCTCACCGAGAGATTGAAGTGGATAGGGCCAAGATTGAAGTAATTGAAAATCTCCCTCCTCCTGTTATTGTTAAGGGAATCCGCTCCTTCCTTGGGCATGCGGGTTTTAGGAGGTTCATCAAGGAATTTTCGTTGATTGTTAGGCCCCTTACTAATCTCCTTCAAAAGAAGAGTGATTTTCATTTTGTTGTCGCTTGCCTTGATGACTTTAACAAACTCAAGCTCGCTTTGGTGTCCACTCCCATTGTGCAAGCCCCGGATTGGGCCCTCCCTTTTGAACTAATGTGTGATGCAAGCGACTATTCGGTTTGGGGTGTCTTAGGTAAAAGGAAGGATGTGAAGCTCCATATCATTTATTACATGTCCAAGACTCTCAATCAAGCCCAATCCAACTACACTACCATCGAAAAAGAGTTCCTTGCAATTGTTCATGCATTTGAAAAATTCCGCACTACTTGGTTGGTTCCAAGACTATTGTTTATACCGACCATGCGGCAGTTCGGTATCTCATGGCCAAGAAGGAGGCCAAGCCGAGTCTCATTCGTTGGGTCCTCCTTCTACAAGAGTTTGACATTGAGATTCGTGACAAGAAGGGAGCCTAAAATGTGGTAGCCGATCATCTCTCTAGGATTGAGCCTTGAGATGGGGTTAAGGATGACATAACAATTGAGGATACCTTGTGTGATGATACTTTGTATATGGTTGAAATCTCCACTCTCCCTTGGTTCATTGACATTGTGAACTACCTATCTTGTGGAGCGATCCCCGAGGATCTCTGTACTCAACAACGGAGGAAGTTGAAATATGATGCCCGGCGATATGTGTGGGATGAACCTATCTTGTTGAGAAGATGCTTAGATGGTCTATTACGGAGGTGTGTACCAAATGATGAGTTTTCTAGTGTTCTCCGCATGTTCCACTTCTCTCCTTGTGGGGGGCATATGGGGGGTGATAAAGCCGCCTCCAAGGTCCTTCAAAGTATGTTATGGTGGCCCACTCTATTCCGCGATGCTTGGGCCTTTGTCAAAACTTTTAATCGTTGCCAACGAACGGGAAATGTTTCTAAGAGGCAATAGATGCCCCAATCTCCCATAATAGAGCTAGAGGTTTTTGATGTTTGGGGAATTGACTTCATGGGCCCTTTTCCTTCTTCCTAGGGCAATTTGTACATCCTTGTGGCCGTTGACTACGTTTCCAAGTGGGCGGAAGCCATTGCCTAACCCACCAATGACCATAAAGTGGTGCTCTCTCTCTTCAAGAAGATTATTTTCCCTCGTTTTGGAGTCCCTAGAGCCGTGATAAGTGATGGAGGATCCCACTTTTCTCATGGGAAGTTCAAGGCTCTCTTGAAGAAGTATGACGTGCATCACAAGATAGGTTTGGGGTACCATCCCCAAACAAACCCTTCAGAAGACGGTTGCTAAGAACCGAAAACATTGGGAAATCAAGCATGATGATGAGCTTGATGATGTCTTATGGGCTTATAGGACGGCTTTCAAGACTCCGATTTGGATGACCCCATACAAGCTAGTGTATGGAAAGAATTGCCACTTGCCGGTTGAGCTTGAGCACCGGGATATGTGGGCAATCAAGACTTTGAATTTCGAGCTAACTAGTGCGGGTGCGAACCGCCTTCTCGATCTCCATGAATTAGAAGAGCTTTGAATGAATGCCTATGATTCTGCAAGTATCTACAAAGCTCGTTTCAAACAATTTCACGAGGCTTGTATTGAAAAACGTGAGTTCAAGGAGGGAGAAAAGGTTCTCCTCTATAATTCTGTTTGAAATTGTTTTCGGGCCAGCTCAAGTCCCGGTGGAGTGGCCCGTTTGATGTAGTGAGAGTGTTCCCCCATGGTGCTATTGAGATTTGGGGACAAGATACCGGCAACTTCAAAGTCAATGGTCATCGGCTTAAGCATTATTTTATGGGTGACTCTCTTGGCACATTTGCCATCATGGACCTCAAGGTCAAGCTAGTGATGTTAAAGAAGCGCTTCCGGGAGGCACCCCGTGGATTTTGTGCATGTGTTTGTGCGTTTTCTTGGTATGGAGTCATTTCATCCACCTTTGCCATGCCCAATTATATTTTTGGTGAGTTCGTTCGTTTTTCCGGTTCTTTGCGGGACTTGCTCCCACGTCATTCCCGGTAACATCCTTCTAACTCACTTGCATTCTTTTGGATCGGGCATTATTCATGTGGAGCATTGCTTGGATGGGTAGTTGTACCCCTCCTTGTTTCGTTTTAGGCCTTGAGGGCATGGCCTAATTCGAGCTTGGGGGGAGATTTTATTGTGTGGTTGCCATTATGATTTTCATGCCATTGATTGCGTGCATTTGTGTGCTTTTATGTATAATTTCTTGATTAGTTTCATAGATTTTCTTTTGTTTTGTTTTCCTTTTTCTTTCTTTATTTTCTGTTCTTTCCTTTTCCTTTTCGTTTTCGTTTTCTTTTTTTCTTTCCTTTTTCTTTCTCTTAGTCAAGGCAAGTTTTTCTAGTTTTTAGGATTTATTCTTGATTAGGGCATAATAAAATTGGAACTTGTAGGTTAGAATGCTTTGATTCCTAATTGGTAGAGGTACGCACGGTTTTGAATGTCTTGGTTCGAGTCTAGGATTTAGGTATAAAGGTAGTCGGTTAGAACTTTGGATAGCATGAGTCTTGAACCCTTGGTTTGTGGTAAGACGGTGTCGTACTCTCTAGTGACTTGAAGCCGGAGAGGATAGTAATTGCACCCATTTGTGAGGATCATGTTCTTTCTAGCCCAATTCTCAAACACAGATATTGAGTGGCATGGATCCTTGGCATTGACTTTCCCATATCCTTAATTTGTCTTTTTCCTCCTTGCGCGAGACCGCGACCGAACTACTTTAGGGGACAATAGAGGCATTTCTTTCGGTGACTATTTTTCTTTTTAGACTAGAACATCATTTTTTTATTTTTCTCTCATATTTTTGTTTGCATTTACCCCTTGCTAGCTATTTGAGCCTTTTCCCTTCATTTCTATTAGCTCATTACAAGCCGATTAGCCTTTGTTTTATTTTCACCCTTAGAAGTGATAGTGAAGCTAGTGTAATTGTGCTTTGTGGTTTTGATTGTTTATGCAAATGATGAGAAATGATGGTTGTTGGTTAGAATGGAAAGTTAGGAGAAGTATGATGTATATATTGAATAAGAGGCAAAAGCAAAAAAAAAAAAAAAAAAGTTTAGAAAAAGCCAAAAATAGAGAAAAACAAGGCAAAGAGAAAAGTTTCATTTGAAACACAAATAAAAGAGAAAATCAAATCAAGAAAAGTTCAAAAAAGAATATAGTTTAGTTTTGTTGTTGAAGAAGATTGGGGGTGCCCCAAATAAGTGGTGTGAATTTGTTTTGGTCCTATTTTCTTGAGTAAAGTTCATTTTGTGCATCACTTTAGGATTGAGCTCTAGATCCCAAATTTATTAAACATACTTACCCCTAGCCTAACGTTACACCATAAAAGCCCTCTTAACCCTTTTGAGTTGAGTCATTGACGGTGGAGGGAGGAATCGGTCAAATTTATAGAGCGGGATTGTCATGCCGAGATGTCGAGTAACCTTCTTTCCTATCTTGAAATTCTTGTCTTTTCCGGCGCCTTCGCGGCGTCTCGAGAAGCTATCTCCTTAGTTCTCTATGCTTCACACTTGAATCTTTCACTCGACTTAGGACATTGATTAGCGTGCATTCGTTTATCGATTTAGAAATATTTGCATCCTTTTGTGCTCGTTCCATAATAAAAACCCGGCTCTTGGGTTTTTGTAGTTTTCTTTTCTTTTCTTTTCTTTTCTTTTCCTTTCTTCTATTTTCTTTGCTTATTTCTTGGTTTGTTTTCCTTTTTAGGTCTTACCTTGGCCAATTTTTGGAAGAGTTATGGGTTGAACTATTTGGAAACCCTTGCGAGATCCTACTCGCGCTAATGAGAGATTGTTGGGTTTAAAGAGCTTGTTGCATGTGCTTAAATGCAACCGTGATTCCTACGAAAGTGAGTTAGCTTGTGTATTCTTGTAGTTCTTGTTTTCGTAGTTTCTAGACTCTCAATAATAATCTCGATCTTCCCTATTTTATGCTTAGTTTGCTAGAGACTAGAAAACTCTTAGCTTGGGGGATTTTGATGAGCGACATTTAGTGTGATTTCACTACAAATATGCATCAATTAGAGATGAATTTTGAGACGGATAGAATAAACGTCTCAAACTTGAGACGAATTACTAAAATTTCGTCTTTAAATTAAAATTGAGATGGAATTGTATGTGGTGTTTTAAAAATTCCGTCTCAAATTAGTAATGGCTTTGCAAGAATTCCGTCTCAAATTTTTTTGAGACGCCCTCTATAGAGACGCCCTATTTTCGTCTCAAATCCGTCTCTAAGCAAAATTTGGAGACGGATTTGGACTATATAGAGACGAAATTACTCGTCTCTATAAAATGATTATTTTGTAGTGTTTATGTCGCTCTTAGGTTAGGATTTCCTTTCGTTTTTATTATGATTTGTGTGATTTTTTGTAGTTTTAGTGCCATTTATATGTTCTTTTCCACTTTGATGCTTTATAGGTAAATCTTGAAGAAATTTGGAAATCCGAGGTAGATTGTGAAAGAATCAGGCATGTGCGATCGCACAGGAATTCTGTGCGTTCGCACAGTGAAGGAAAAGAGCCATAGAGGAAGATTCTAGTCTGTGCGCCCACACAAAAATTCTGTCCTTTCGCACAGACCTAAGGCCCGATTTGGGGAGTAACTGAGAAAAGTGCGCGCCCGCACAAGAATCAACAGCGCGCTCGCACAAGATGTATCTGCGCCCACACAAAAGAGATGTGCGACCACACATGGGCTGGCAAAGGAATGGTTGAAAACAAAAGCTTTTGCATCCGCACAAGAATTATGTGAGCTAGCACAATACGTAGCTGGTGAATCGTCACTCTCTTTGGACGCATAGAATTTATGTGCGCCCACACCAACTTTTTGATGCACCCCCACAAGGGTACGTGCGCTCGCACGTCGACGCCAGACGGCCCTTTTTACGAATTTGAGCCTCTAATTTTGGAAACATATAAATAGCTTTCGATTTTATTATTTCATAAGTTTTTAGTTTTTTTCAGTTTAGAATTAAATTTTCAGAAATTAGTTTCAAATTCTAGAGAGAGAAATTCAAGATTAATTCATGTTTTGCTTTCAAGTACAAGATTCTTCAAGAATTTAGTAACTTCTCTTCTCCTTAATCTTTCCAATTCTTGCCTTCCTTTTATAAATAGTTTTGATTGTTGAATTTCGCAATTTCTTTCAATTTTGATTTCAATTGAATCCTTGGGAATTCTAGTGTAATTGCTTGTTTGCTTTGCAATTTCGTTTTTCAATTCAATCATGATGATCTTTTTCTTATTTCAACTTCTAGCTTAATTCCCCCAACAATGTGTAGTGAGTAGTTCAGGCTAGGGTATGGGGTGAAGTTTGGGGATTAGTAGGGATGTAGAGTTGAATTCATGATGATATGATGTTGTGATTGAAATTGGATTTGGTAATTAGGATCTCCATGTCTAATTGGATTGGTAGGTGCAAATGCAAACTCTAATTAGTTGATTGGAAATGTTGCATGCTTGTTTGTCAAGAAATTGAGGATTAGCAAAGGCATATGGGATGAACTAGTTCTAATTGGTAGATACTTAGTCTAGAGGTCATGCGAGAGCTTTCTTCCGGATTTGGAAACTCAATGTACTCTATCCGAGAGGTGCCGAATACAATATTTGTTGGTTTTCCCCCTAATTGTTATTCCCCAGCAACATTGACTGATTGAACTTCTATATTTCCTAATGAACCCAAACCTATCCCTGAATTCCCTAGTCTTTCCTTATTGTTTGCTTATCATATTAGTTTTGATATCCTTAGTTCATTAAAATCTATTCAAACTTACTTCTAGGCTAGCTTGATAGTTTAAACTCATTAATCTCCATTCTCTTGGGACGATCCGTTTATAAATTTTAGGTGGTTTACCACTATAGTCAATATAGTCGGTAGATTAGGTGGTTTATAAATTTTGTTTGGTTAGTTCGGTATCCGTTTCAACGACCCGAAATCGGCTTATCAATTGTGCACGGATGTACCCCCCCCCCCCCCAGTGTTCGGATTTTTCGGTAAAAGTGCAGGAAAATTTCCGAACACTTAAGCGCAAGCGTTGGAAAAATCCAGCGCGCAAGTTGCCCGCGCTATAATTTTCTAGTGCTCACATGGAAAGCGCTATTAATTTCTAGCTCTAGGTGGTTGGTATGCGCGGTTTTCACAAGATTCGATTTATTTTCATGTTTTGTTTTCTAGTTAATCTGCAAAGTTGATGAACTTCTTATTACCGAGTAATTGATGCTCGGTTTTCAGGTATTCCCGTGTGGGGATTTCTCTTCTTTTGCGATTTAAGAAAGGTATATGTTTATTACTTCACCTCAAGGAGGGCTTTTCCGGGGTTATAACATGGTTATGTTTTGGGTGAAAAAAATGGTTAAGGCTAAAAATTTCGCATTATACCTAAATTGACAATTAGACTTAGTGTTTAACCTTGTTGGGTCTTGGTAAAACTTCATTGCTGATTAGTACAAAAGTGACCTTAGGTAACACCAAATGGTAACACTTTTAAATTTGTAAAATTATACGATGTATACGTAATACTTTAGTAACACTTTCATATTAGGTAACACTTGTTTGTAACACTTGATATTAGGTAACACTAATTTGTAACACTTTGATATAAGGTAACACTTGTTTGTAACACTTTAATTTATGAACACTTTAAAATTTTAGTTTTAAAACTTACATTAGTTGACCACGTTTTTTTTATAGGCAGGAGACCAATTTTTTTTTAAAATATTATAATTGCTAAATCTGGCAATTATTTAGAATACTTTTTATTATCTAGGGAAGCTTGAATTGGGCTTGTCTCATGAAAGGTTCATCATACCTTAGTGTAGACACCTAAATCGTGTCTCCCATCTGGGATGATGACGATACCATTATCCTTATTAGGCGGTTGGAGCAACTCCGTGCGGAAGTCCCAATTGCTAAGAATATCTCCAAAATACAAGAGTCAAAATCCAATCCCCGAGGCTGTTCCCCTCCCGGAACTCGGTACAAAATACAAATCTTCAAAAATTCAATTTCAAAATCCAAGTACAATCTCATCTAGGATACCATTCCATTGGTTTTACTAAGCCTTTTCTACTCAAAATCATATAAGGCAAGTCAAATTCGGGCGCCCCACAAAACCGAGCAAGCCGGGCCTCGTCCCGTAAAACCGAAATTCAAAACCCGAGAACGGCTTTTTTTTAGACGCCAAATCAAGTCTTAACCTCCAAGAAAACACTAAATGTAATATCCCAAATTTTCGGGTATTTTCTAATAAATTATTTTATAACTTAAAATGATTTTACAAGTTAAAATAGAGGTTTTAATGATTTTAATTATAAAAAATTTAGATTTCCAACCTTATTTAATCATTAATTTCTGAAACTAAGTCTCCTAGTTAAACCCTGATTCATCCTAAGCTATTTATACCCACAAAACCACAAAATTTTGGCCGTGTAAGTTAAATTTCAAAGGAAACCCTCTCCTCTCACATCCCTCTTTGATTGCCGTCATCATCTTCATCTTCCATCTTGGGTAAGTCAACCTTTGTCATTCCCTCCAATTTAGTTCTGAAACATGATTCTTATAATTACATTAAAGGATGATATTAGTTTTGATTATCTTCCCTTCCCATGTTTCATCCTATAGCATATTGGTTATGTGCATATGATTTATATGAATGTAATTTATATGAATGTAGTAGCCATCCATAATGACCGTGAACCATCACTAACCCTGCTTGAAACCTCACAGCCGCATCACCACTAATCACCATCGTTTCCGACGACCTTGAGATAAAAACCATGTCCTTATCCTTCCGCAGATTTTTTGTCCTCTGTAATTACGAGTAACAACTGAAAAATCTGTTTTCAGAAAAAAAAGAAAAGAAAAGGGAGAGTTATAGGTTGATGGTGATGCGAACATTATGATAAGTTTTATGATATTTTCTGGTCAGTTTGTCGGTTGTTGCTATTTTGTTTCACAAAAATTCTACCCAATTTAATACCAAGTGCTTTGTAGGTAATTTTTTGTGAAACATTGACTTTGGTTTTGCTAAGGGAAATTACATTATGTAAATGACATTAATATTTTCCTTCTTTGATAAATAGTTTAAGGATAAGGTGGGTTATTTTATTAGTAGTGTTGAGCATCTTAAATTAGGAGTAAGGGAATTGATAATTTGAGTATTAGCCCGTTTCCTAACTTAGGATTTCGTATTATTATGTAGTCGAACATTACTTCGTGAACCCGCATTCAAACGATTAGGTAGGACGGAGTACGCGCGTTCAAGGTAATTTTCGATGTCCATCAATTTTAGGTCTCGTTAAAAAAAGTATTTTGGATATATTTATGTGTTATTACGTGCTATGGAGATTAAGTGGCATATATATTTTGGATATATGATTTATATGAATGTAATAGCCATCAATAATGACCGTGAACCATCACTAACCCTGCCTGAAACCTCACAGACGCATCACCACAAATCACCATCGTTTCCGACAACCTTGAGATAAAAACCATGTCCTTATCCTTCCGTAGATTTTTTGCGCTATTTCGCTTCGTACTTGTTACTCTGTAATTACGAGTTACAACTGAAAAATCTGTTTTCAGAAAAAGAAAAGAAAAGGGAGAGTTATAGGTTGATGGTGATGCGAAACATTATGATAAGTTTTCTGATATTTTCTGGTCACTTTGTCGGTTGTTGCTATTTTGTTTCACAAAAATTCTACCCTATTTAATACCAAGTGATTTGTAGGTAATTTTTTGTGAAACATTGACTTTGATTTTGCTTTGGGAAATTACATTATGTAAATGACATTAATATTTTCCTTCTTTGATAAATAGTTTAAGGATAAGGTGGGTTGTTTTATTAGTAGTGCTGAGCATCTCAAGTTAGGAGTAAGGGAATTGATAATTTGAGTATTAGCCCGTTTCCTAACTTAGGATTTCGTATTATTATGTAGTCGAAGGTTACTTCGTGAACCCGCATTCAAACAACTAGCTAGAACGGAGTACGCACGTTCAAGGTAATTTTCGATATCCATCATTTTTAGGTCTCGTTATGAAAAGAATTTTGGATATATTTATGTGTTATTACGTGCTATGGAGAGTAAGTGGTTGTATATATACATATATATATATATATATATATATATATATATATATAACTACTTGTAATATGTGTATGACCTTATATATATATATATATATATATATATATATATATGTATATTGTAATATGTGTATGACTTGTAATATATATACTTCCTCCGTTTTAAAAAAATCTTTACAGTTATTATTTGCACGAACTCCAATGCAATATTTAACTACTAATATATCCTATTTTGTATGTGAAAAAATTATAAAAATTTGATATTCTGAAAATTCAAACCGAGACCAATCTGACAAGATCTTACACGTAACGTTTTGATGTATATAATAGTGGGAATTTACGGTCAAAGTTTTTATATCTTGGACCCCTTTTTGAAAGCGTAAAGAACTTTCTGAAACGGAGGTAGTATGAGTTATACGATCTGAATATTATAAGTATATCTAATACGAGATAGTAGTATTATATTATCAGAATACTTGAACTCCATAATAATTTTTTTTATATGGAAGTGTTACTGATCTTGTGGAACTTTTGTTAACTTTGGACGCATTCGTTTATGGTTGTCATTTAGAATGCAAACTATTGGACCATTCTGAACCCTCGGAAACAAGTAGGGTAAACCGACTTCATTAATGGACTTAACTTGTTTTAGTCGTTTCCTATAACTACTTGTAATATGTGTATGACCTTATTAAAATACTAATTATGAAAAGTGTAATCTTAGAGGGAAAAACCCGTAAGGGCTAGGAACAAGTTTTCCTTCTAGTTGTTGTTCCATCGGTGCACGTTAGCGGAGGCCCGATAGGCTTCTAGTAGGTTTCTATTATTCTGTATTAAACTTTCTGCTTAGTCTTCCACCTAATTCTATTGGTGCGCGGTCGCGGAGACCCATAGTCAATTAGTGAGGGGTGTGCACACTAGGGAAATTCTATACGCATCTTACTTTGGTCATTCTCAAGGGTTACGCGCGACCCTTAGCGTTCTCTTTCCCTCGCTTAATTAATATTGATCTTATGTGATAAGTTTAATAATGGAATTATTAAATTGGTACTTGTTGTTTAATTACTTATGTTATAAACGCAAAATGTTTTCAAAATTAAAATTATTTATTTTACGAGATGTAGTTGGAATTACTCAGTTTATCTGATTTTTGGGAGTTTGTCTCTCTTGTCTCTTTTCTAATTATTTTTGCAGGTTGGTAAAGGTACTTGGCTATGAGTGAGGAGACGCTTAGAATAATCACCTAGTGAAGGGACAATTTTTATTTCAGTTTAATTTGGTTTTGTTATTTATTTTATGGGGATGTGTTGTATTATTTTATTGGCCACCTTTTAGACCACTTAGTTAGTTTTGACTTTAATGATTTTAAATTGTTTTGTTGCTTTGGATTTATTTTCAATGGAGAATAAATGTAGCAGTGACACTCCCATGGTTTGGACGATGGATTCATTAAATAAAAACAGGGTTTTTGATTATATTAAATGTCCAAATTTTGGGGGTGTTACACTAAACGCCAAACATCGTACTATTCATACCAAGGTACGCCACTACAAGACGAATCAAGGACGGATCTTGCGTCCTCTTCGTCATGGCTTTTACAGCATTCACGCCACATCACCAGCGTTGGGCGCTGCTTCGGCATGCTGCGCTGGCAAGGGCTGACACTTAGCAGCCATTCCCCCTATAAATACCCCCTAATCCCAAGCATTAGAGGAGGCAGATCAATTATACAACGTCGTAATACCAAAATTACGCCTCAAATCCAAATCCAAAAATCCCTCAAAAACACATTCAATTTTCAAGTTCTAAGCAATTGGGAGCTCTAAAAGGAATTCTTGCCTAAACCTAAATAGGTAATTCCGAATCCCACCATATTCAATCATGTTTCTTTGATTTTCCTACTTCAAAAATGATTAGCAAGTTGGCATTTTTATTACTAAGAATGTCACTTGCAACAATCATACATCTTTTCAAAATCCAAACTTTTCAAAATACAAAAATGCAAACGTTCAAGATTCGAAGATGTTCAAAGTTGCTTGTAACCATCTCGTTGAACTAGAATCATTTTCAAGTATGGAGTAATCAAAGATGATACCTTTTTAACTTTTAAAGGTTTAGTCTTTTAAGATTTAAGACTCCATTTTTCAATATACAAGTTCAAGTTTTCAAATTTCAAGATCCAATAATGTTTAGGGTTGTTCATAAACACTTTCTTAAACTAGGATCCCTTCAAAATGAGAGCATATCAAAGATCTAACATTTTCAACATTAAAAGGCCCGATCTTTGAGATTCTAGTCTCTTAATTTCAATATTTCAAGTTCAACTTCAATATTTCAAGTTCAAGTTCAAGTATTTCAAGTTCAATATTTCAAGATCCAAACTTTCAAATTCAAGTTCTATATGCAAAATCTAGGACACTTTGGGATGAGAAACTTCTCCCAAGTTGAGATTTTTGGCTTTGAATTCGTGTCCAGCGCACTTATTTTTAAGTTGCCTTTTGGCGTTCGAATCTCATGTGCCCAAGTACAAATTTCAATATTGCCATTTCAATTATGCACCTTCAATTCGCAATTTCAATTTCGCGCCTTTCAATTATGCACTTTCAATTCCGCAATTTCAATTCCTCACCTTTCAATTTTGCACTTTCAATTATGCCATTTCAATTCCGCATTTCAATCCCGCACTTTAAATTCCGCAGTTTAAATTCCGCAACTTTACTTTCCTAGTCCTTTTAGGCAATGTGGACCTACTCCCTAGTCCAATTCTAGGGGGTCTTGTATTTACTAATTCCGCACTTATTTACTATTGTAATGTTGCTTTATTTGCTTTATTGCTTTCATTACCGCACATGCTAAATCCAACAAAATGCAAGGTTACATCACGCTTAACAAAGATAATTTCTTGGACAAACGGATCTTAGGTTCCCTTAAATTAACTTTAAAGCAAAGTGACCACCATACAAAGTAGAAATTCAATTTGTCCTAAATTCAAACCCACATAGTCTAAACTAGGGTATTTTCGAAAATGCTATGTCACGTACTTGAATAATTACTAAAGCTCACGGAATAAGCATCTCGTTCCCTTGCCCGGATCTCACCCATCCGTTTCGAAGATTCAAGTCTTATCCTAGTAGAGTCACTTACGGTCTTTCGAGACAAGACCCTAAATAATGTTTGGTGGCGACTCCTACAAAGTACAAAATACGAAGGTTTCTAAAAAACCGCCCCCCGTAGGAAATGATTCAAAAAACCGTCCTACAATTCTAACGACTCCGCTGGGGAGTTCCTCATTTCAACTTCGAAAATACGAGCAGACTACGAGCATCAAGCCAGTGATCTGCTTAAGTTCTGGATGCTAGCACTGGCGCCAGGCGCAGCCACCTGCGCCCAATCAGATTCCCATGGCAGGGGAAGACATGGAGAAGACAACCTTCATCACTCAGAGGGGTACATATTGCTACACAGTTATTCCGTTCGGACTAAAGAACGCAGGGGCAACCTATCAAAGAACAGCGATAACTATCATCAGCGATATGATTCATAGGGAGATTGAAGTATATGTCGACGACATGATCGTCAAGTCCAAGGAACGACATGAGCATACCTCAGTACTCCGAAATTTCTTCGACAGGCTCAGACAATACAATATGAGGCTCAATCCTCAGAAGTGCGCGTTCGGGGTAACGTCAGGCAAGTTACTCGGATACGTCATCAGCTCTCGTAGCATAGAGTCGGATCCTTCGAAAATCAAGGCCATTCAAGAGATGAATCCGCCAACGAACGAGAAGGAGATTCGGGGGTTTCTCGGCAAACTGCAATACATCAGTAGGTTCATTTCAAAGCTCACTATGATGTGTGAACCGGTATTTCGAAAGCTCCGTAAAAGCGAACCCAAGGCCTGGGGTGAGGATTGCCAACATTCATTCAATACTATCAAAGACTATCTTTCCAATCCACCAGTGCTAAAGCCAGCCATGCCAGGAATTCCCCTCAGGCTTTATCTTACAACAACGGAATCAACAATTGGGGCCATGTTCGCCCAAGAAATTGAAGGCAAGGAGAACGCCGTCTACTACATCAGCAAAAAGTTGATTGAGTACGAGACCAGATACACTCAGCTCGAGAAACTTAACATCGCCTTAGTTTGGGCTACAAAGAAACTACGGCACCACATGCTCTCCCATACAGTGCACGTGATCAGCAAAGCAGATCCTCTCAAATACCTGTTCAAAAAACCAGCTCTCAACGGACGGTTATCCAGATGGTTGGTCATGCTAGAAGAATTCGATATCAAATACATCTCGCAAAAGTGTATCAAGGGGTCAGCAGTATCGGACTTCCTAGCCGACTGTCCCGTCGAGGCAGAAAAGGAGGATTACGACTTACCCGACGAGCAAATCTTAATGACCAGTAATGACAGTTGGTCAATGCATTTTGACGGTGCTTCCAATCAGAACGGATGTGGTGTTGGAGTAATTCTAGTAGCCTCAGACGGCACTCACATTCCTATATCACCAAAACTGCAATTCAACGTCACAAACTATGCGGCAGAATATGAAGCATGCATTATGGGCCTGGAAGCTGCCTTAGCATTGGGTGTCCAGAAACTTCGAGTGTACGGAGATTCCTCGTTAATCATCAATCAAATTTTCGGCAAATGGAAAGTAAGGAGTGAGAGCTTGGCTCCATACCAGTCATATCTTGAGAAGTTGTCTGAGCAGGTAGAAAAGCTTCGTTATACATATCTCCCAAGAGAGGAGAATCAATTTGCTGATGCACTAGCAAAAATGGCCTCGATGATCAACATTCCAAATGGCGAAGCTGAAATGCCACTTACAATTGAAACCCGTCAAGAAGCAGCATATGTCCATGCTATTAATGACATCGAGCCTGACACAGAGGAACCTTGGTTTACGGACATTCAAAGGTATCTGCAAAATTCCGAATATCCCCCACACTTCTCAAGCAAGAATAAAAGGGCTCTACGATTACAATCTGCCAATTTCGTCATAGAAGGCGGCGTGCTATACAAGAGGTCCCTTCGCGGTCCTAATCTTCGATGCGTCGACAAAGACAAAACTCAAAGAGTAATGGACACCGTACATGCCGGAGTCTGTGGTACCCACATGAATGGGAAGATGTTGGCCCTCAAAGTCACCAGGGCTCGATACTATTGGACTACCCTCGAACGGGATTGCTACTTCTCTGTCAAGAAATGTCCTACCTGCCAGAAATGTGCGAATCTAAAGCACATTCCCCCATCATTCCTATACTCTCAATCATCACCATGGCCATTCTCAGCTTGGGGTATCGACGTCATCGGTAAAATCACTCCAACAGCCACCGGGGTTCATGAGTTCATACTAGTTGCTATTGACTACCTCACCAAATGGGTCGAAGCCAGGTCATTCAAAGTGTTGGGTTCCAAGCAAGTGGCCCAGTTCATACAAGAAAACATCATATGCAGATGCGGAGTTCCTCACGAGTTCATCAATGACCAGGGAATCCATTTTCAAGGAGAGTGTGAAGATCTATTCACCGAGTACAAAATTAAACATCATCGCTCTTCGCCTTATCGCCCACAAACCAATGGAGCAGTCGAAGCAGAAAATTAACAAGAATATCAAGACAATCATCATGAAAATGACTACCAATTATAAGGACTGGCCCCAGAAGCTGCACTTCGCATTGTGGGGGTATCGAACTTTAATTCGCACTTCAACTGGTGCAACCCGATTCTCATTGGTCTATGGAATGGAGGCATTACAACCTATCGAGCTAGAGATACCTTCTCTAAGGATAGTCCTCGAAAGCAAAATACCAGAAGCTGCATGGGTACAAGCAAGGTATGATGAGCTAATCATGCTCGATAAGTGTCGACTTCAGGCTGCTCACACGTACAAGGTTATCAGCGCCGAGTGGCAAGACATTTCAACAAGAGGGTCAGGACCCGAGACATCAAGGAAGGTGAGCTTGTCCTGAAAGCCCTTCACAAAAGCATCATGGACCCAAGGGGAAAATTCAAACCCAACTGGGCAGGCCCATACATTGTCAAGAAAATCCTCTCCCGGGGAGCAGTCGAACTAACAGACATCGATGGAATAGAATTCAGATCACTGACCAATCTCGATCAACTCAAGAAGTTCTATGTCTAAGTTCAATGTTCATGTTCAAAATTCAATTCAAAGTCCTATAATATGGTTAGAACTACGTCCAGCCTGATTCCCTAACGGGACATGTAGGCAACCTCATTCCGAGGCCCGGCCACTTTAATACCAAAAAATTCAAAATTTCCTCAATTAAGGGCATCCTAAAAATCAAACTCCAAATTCAAAATCCAATTCTTGTTGTCTTTATTCCAAATGTGCCAATTCAAAGCAAAGCATATTCAAGCGGAATTTAACACAATAATTTGTTATTTGGCTCTAAGGCCTTCAAAGCTAATTTGAATACAAGGTTAGGATCAAGTGAAGCAAAGTTCAAAATCCTTTTCACTTCCTAAACACATTTTCTAAACACATTTTCCAAACACATTTTTCAAACACAATTCCTTCTAATACAACTCAAACACATCTCAGCCTGCAAAGATCTAGGGTCGGGCGACTATGCTCTTGAGTCCTTGCACCTTGAGTACTATCCCCCCGGCTCCTCCTGCAATCAATCATCAATCATCAATCTTCCCCTTGCCCAAGCGGCGGGAGAAGGAACTTGCTAGCCTTCCAAAGCGGGAGGATGACGAACCTCCTTTGGACTCAGACCGGTCAAGCACCGGACGGGCCATACTCCCGTCACCTTCCTCATAGTCAGTTGATGCAGGGCGTCTAGTCCTAGAACCTCGAACTCTAGCTGATCCGGAGAGAGAAGTGTCCCTCTGGCTTGGGCCCTGCATCCATATAGTATACCCTGCAGACAGAGTAACTGGCTCAGGTGGGAAATGAATATTCAAAAACGGTTTGGCGACCCAATACTGCCTCCAAATTTCAAGCCGACTGGCGTTCTGTGCAACAGGTTTCGGGTTCTCTTCAGTACAGTCCGGGATCTCTTGTTTCAAGCCATACTGTCTCATCACTCGGGCAGCCGAGTAGAAGACCAGCATTGTGTGGCTCGGTACCCTCAAAGCAGTGGAGCCGGGTGCATAGCTCATTGCAGTAATTCTCCACCAAGGAACTACCCACCTTATGCAAGATTCCATCCCAGAGAGTGCGCATCGCCACTCGTCCAAGGAAAGCCGGCCATACATCATGGGCCGTACAGTGAACCCCTTCGTATTATAGCTCTCCATGTTCTCCGGTGGTGCCACAAGCATGAGCCTCTCCATAAGCCAGACCTTGGGGAGTATACAAGAAATGCATTTCAAAATTCAACATTCAAAATTCAATACAAGTACAAATTCAATATACAAGAAGGCTCTAGATCCTTACTTAGAGTAATACTGGACTTCCTGATGGCAAAGAAGAGGGATCCGACTTCAGCATGTCCAGGCCCATCAATGTTTCGCCAATTACAAGCGGCATTTGGTCCCGACCACTAGCAAACTGCTCCACAATCTCTATTAGGGAGGCATCGCTGTTGCCAAGCCTTTAGTGCTTTAGTGCTTCAGACAGCAAAGTACAATCTCCATTATTCAAGATTCTAAAGCCGCAAGCCGCACAATTTCAAGCAGTCCGGATCAACGCTTCGGGCAGATTTCGGTTCAAAATTCAGCATTCTAGTCCTAGATCGGCGTCCTAAGTCGAGTCTGCATATGCATAGCAAAAGTTGAATATACTTTGACTTACGCTTTTTCTTACCAAAAAACCTCATTCAAAGTGGCGGCTTATAGTGGGTATATACACCCGAAAAAATGGGCAAATTTTTTTCAAAATTTTCATGCATGCATATAGCCACAAATTTCAAAAGCACACACAACGCATACAAAATACAATTTTTTCAACCATACAAGATTCAAAGATTCCAAACCTTGCAATTTTCAAATACAAAGTCATCAAAAGATTCAATTCAAGTCATAAAAGATTCAGAATTTCAAGCCGTACAAAAAATTCAACCATACAAATCCATACAAATACAACCCAACCTATATAAAATCAACCCAAGCAAGCTGGAACTCGCTACCAAGCAGGGTCAATCCGAGTCGTCATGTGAGGGGGTCGAAAAAGCGCGAGGCTAATGCGTGACCTTGTCCCTCGTGGGTGTGACGATTCTTTTTATTCAATCAAGTGTAATTGGATTTCCTGTGAGTATACACCCAATTGACTAGTAATATAGGAGTCGCCATTCAACTTTTAACAACAATGAGAAAAACTGACAAAACTCGGTTATCGTGACATAAAGGGAGTGCAATTATGTTTGACCACGACGGCCGTAGGTTCCCTTGTGATCCCTGGTGTGGGGATCTCTCAATATACACCCGCAAGGTAGAGATTGAGGGTTCGGGGGACTGTAACTACCGAGAGGAGTACTTCGCTCGTCGATAACTCCAGAGGCAGGATACCCTTACTAGCTCAGCATAAATAATTGAAGGGACATGCGTTAATAATTAAACTAATCTGAGTTGATTTTAGCAATATGCAACATATAATACTAATTCGATCGTGATTATCTGATTTAAATAGCATTAAGGGACCTAGCATGATAATCCGATTTCTCAAAAATATCATATTTGTTAGGCGTGATAGAACAATCATATTAGGTTAGTTTAACAGTTCATAAAAAGGGTGAGGAAAGCAGTTAAATCATCGAAAAGGGACACATTACGACGCACCCTTGAGAGGTGCGTCACGGTTCTCAGAAAACTAACCACTTTGACTCTGCTATTTCTCCTTTTTATTTAACGAATATCAATTATGGTACAGGATACGTTCTGTTCGATTTATGGATCGATTGCGACAGAACGCGTGAACAATTTCGCAGCGAGAGGCTTAGGCTAAGGGGTTTAGAGTCAATACTCATAATATAATTATGTGTTGTTGTGTGTTCTTTTACGTCGAATTTAGGGGCCTATTTATAGGGAAGAGTTCGTGGAAAGATAGAATTGCAGAGTTCTAATCCACAAAGAATTAGGAAAAAACACGTACCCAGGTATTTTCAGCGCCCAGGCCTGGGCGCCGAAGATTTCGGCGCCCAGAGCCAGGCGTTGAAAATAGGGTCTGGGCTGTTTTCTTTAGTCAGATCGGATTCCTGAAATCCGTAGAGTTTGAGATTAATTCGAGTCTTTTAGCGCGTATGAATTTTGTGACGGAATGCGTCTGGGCCCGTTACGAACTCTAGGCTCGTTAGGATATTAATTAATACGTAACTCTTATTTCCGAATCATATTAGGAATAGGTTTCTCGTAGTTTTCTATCTCATTTAGGATTTATGTTGGAATGCAACACCTAATTCTGACAGGTTTCTATCTTTTATGATTTGCCACTTTTAGAAGCTACCTTTTACGGCAGTTACTATTTTTAGCAGGTTTCCACAAATAGCAGGTTTCGGGTGAAATGAAATGGGGAATCGAGATTCGTTTATTTTATAGGAGATGCGTTGTCAAGTGGAGTTTTTATGCTTTCATCATCGAATCTTTCCCTTGCGGGAACGGGGACAAAAGTAGGTGTCTACAGTTAGCCCCCACTTTGACTGAGTCTTGGAGTAAGACAATGGTTAAAGTATTAGACGGAGTGCGTCACACAAGCCATGGTGTATGTGACCTGTTTTGCGAGGGTCTCACGAGCCCCCGAGTGATATCATTTGACTTAAGGGTCATCACTTGAAGTGTCGACATATCCCTCACGTGTCATTGGGATTTGTCAACTGATAGTATAGAAACTTCCTCACTTTGTCATTGTAAGAATCTAAAGGTGCGTAGAAACTCCTTCACTTTGTCATTGGGAGTGGCTACAGAGTTTTTCGAAATCAAAGCTATAAAGTGTAATTCGGCCTGGCCAAGCCCAATCACGAGGTAAAACGTTTTTTAAAGACTCTCATTTTCAGGGCTAGCTAAACGAGAAAACCCCCTTGTTTTTATAGGACGTAAAACGAAGGAAAATCCAGCACCCTTGTTTTTATAGGACGTAAAGCGAAGGAAAATCCAGCAAAAGTTATCGCTGCAGCGACTAAGGACCTGCGCGGTTAGTGACGCAGACCCCGCCCGCTGAAGGTGAGCGAGCCTGTCTGTTGAGGGTGGACGCCCCGTCCGATAGAAGTGGACGAATCTATTTTGATGTTTTGAAAATAAGGACCTACGCGGTTTGTGACGTAGACCCCGCCGGCTGAAGATGGCGAACCTTGTCCGCTGAGGGTGGACACCCCGTCCGATAGGAGTGGAAGAATCTATTTTGAAATTTATTTTGCTTTTTTGAAAATAAGGACCTACGTGGTTTGCGCCGTGGACCCCGCCGGCTGAAGATGGCGACCCTATTTTAAATTTGGAGACTTTATTTTTTGTCGAAAACTGAGCACCTGCGCGGCTAGTGACGCAGACCCCGCCCGCTGAAGGTGGGCGAGCCCTGTCCGCTAAGGGTGGACGCCCCGCTCGCTGGAGGTGAGCGAACCTGAATTCGTCTTTTCGATTTGGGATTTGCGTATCGCGATCTGGCCCGATTGAGGTGGGCAAGTCCTTATTTCATTTTTTCTTGTGATTTCTTTTGAGAATTTCTTTTTATTCATTCTTATAGGAGCGAATTCTTCCGAGGGATGCTGGGATTTAGTTGCAACCTGGATGTGGGTTGACAATGTGTTTAGATGGACCATAGTCTCGTGGTCATCTTCTTTCATGGTTTTGAGCTAGTCTTTTCGGCTCAATTTTGCCATTACCTGGGGTCCTTGATTAGGGGACTATGCATAAGTATCAACGGCGACCTTTGTCTTGAGGTCGTAAACCGGTTTTTTTTTTTTTTTTTTTGAGATTATCCAAACACGGGACTTCGTACAGTGTAGTCTGAGAATACCGTTTTAACTTTGCACACTTTCTTTTGAAATATATTTTCTTTCGAGCCCCCAAGCACTCATGCTTGACGGTCATTTTTTGTCAAAGAGGTTCCTACGCATTTTGTAATGTCTTCGATCGTGTTTGGGATCGTGCTCGTAAGTGCGAGTGATCTTTGTAGTGGTGTGCTACTTTGACAAAGTCGTGAGGTGCGACTTTCGGCAATTTTCAAGTTGAATGAGTATGGCAGGGCCCACTAGAAGTCAGAAGCCCCTTTTTTGGGTCTGGGATCATTTTCAGCGCCCATGCCTGGGCGTTAAAGATTTCGGCGCCCAGCTCTGGGCGCTGAAAATAATTTTTGGCGAGGTTTCTTTTGATGACACAGTTGGCCTTTGTTCGTTCGCTTATTTCACTTGGAAGTTCTATGTATTCTCTCTTCTTTTGTTTTTTTTCTTTGTTTTTAGAACGTGATGATTTTCTTGAGAAGCCGTAGCCGATTGGTGGACTACGGTGCTTGTTGCTTTGGGGCGATTATTTTAAGGAACTGTTGCTCTTAAGGCGTACAGTTATTGCGATAGTTGGGCGAGTCTATATGGCCCGAGGAACATACCTTGAGGTGTAAGACTTTGATCGCTCTTATATTTTTTGAACGTGTTCGTGAATGATGATATGTATGTGCGAACGAGCGTTCATAGAATGGCCGTTGTGTGCGGTCCATTAATCAGATTGCTTGAATTGTTTCATTTTTTTTTTAAGCAACGACTGATTTTGAATAGTTTGCTTAGAAGCTTGATAGGGTTCAGGCCCATTCATGAAGTGGGCTCAAACATCGTGCCCTTTCGTTTGTTCAAACATTTGCTTCGAGATTTTTTATTTTGCTATGGTTGTTTCGTAGCTTGGAGCCCCCAAGTATGCATGTTGGGATGCTTCCTTTTGGCGTACGATTTTTGTAGGTTCTTTCGCGACAGATGCCCTGGGGTTCGGCTCGTGTAGGTGCGAGCTATCCCTTCCGTGGCAGGTAATGTTTTGCTACTTTCAATCCTTAATGTAGAAGTCGTATGGCTTGCATTTTGAATTTGGGCGATAAATAGTCTTTGCCTCTTTTACATGTGCTCTTGGTCGTGCCCGTGTTAGTGCAATATGCCTTACTTTCTCTTTTAGACTTGTATCGTGGGATGGTTGAACTTATGGTGCGACGTAGGCTTGTGTGGCCTACCCGCATGTATTAGAACATTTCTCCGGGTGTTGGGATATCATTATTATTTTTGCATTGGAGTATTTCATCATGCCTCGTTCAGGTGTTTGAACAAGTGTAGCATCTTCTGCGTGGGTTTGCACGGCTTATTACTTCGTTCGATGCGAGGGTTCATAGGTGTTTCTTTCTTATTTTTATATCTGGGCAAGACTTGGCTAGCAGAAAGAATCAGCGCCCAGGCTGGGGCGTTAAAGATATCGGCGCCCAGCTCTGAGCGTTGAAAATGATTTCTGGGTATATTTTAACGGTTCTTATCCTTGATTTTTCTTTCGCTTTTGCTTTGGAACGAGGTAGACTGTGTAACGGGCGTTTGTAGGGCGAGCGTTATGTGCAGTAGTTTGATCGGAGTTTTGGTGACTCGCGATTTTCAGTTACCCTTGTTAGTGGGGTGACTTTATATATTCTAAGTAGTGCTTAGAATTTGGGAGGGGTTGTAGCCATTCTAAGGTTCGTTTTACACGATTAAAGCTTAGGATTGTGCCCCTATGATGTATGTATAGCATTAGCGTCGAGAATTTGCGATAAAATCGTCATTTCGTGCGTTTTTAGAGTGCTTTTCTCAAGCCTCCAACTGTAGCTACGGGATTGGCTTAGTGCTATAATGCTTTGCATACGTCTTTATGCATTCATGGTGACATGGATCATGAATAGTTTGAACCAGACGCGTTTAGTGCGAGGTATGTTCGAGTAGTGATCTGCTACTTCTCTTGTAAATGTCGTATTGTGCGACATTGCCATGGTCAAGGTAGTCACATGTTGAAGTGTGCCTTGACCAAAAGCTAGGTGCCTTTCTTTACCCTTAATCATATTTAGAAATATTTTGACTCACTTGCAACATTGAGATAAACGCATACTTAGCTTAAACCAACGACACTTTATTATGTTCGAAGAAGTCTTTGAAAATCATTTGAAAATTATTTAAAATCCGAATCCTACTGTGTACAGTCCGAGGTGTCCTAAGTAAGTTGACTTATAGAAGGGTTCGTACAGGATTACATGAATGAATCAAAATACTGTTACGAATTTTGGAATGCTGTCTAAGGATTTGCTGGAAGCCAGGGTGCAGGCGTCAAGATAGACTTGTGCCCGTTTGGCATGTGCTTTAGGCTTTTAGGGCCATCTTTTCCAGAATTGCGGGAATATAAACCGTTTTAAAATTGACTTAGATTTACTTGGTGTATGTCTGTACAAAAGGTCAAGGTATATTTAGTTCTTTCCCTAGCTCTTTCATTTCACTTTTTAGCCCCCAGTTGCTGTTATGTCTTCCCATTAATGATGATTTCAGATTTCGATTTTAGATGCCCATGTCATATTCCTGAGTAGGGTGAGCCTTGGTTAAGTGCCAAGTCCTATTGACAATGTACCATTTTTTTTAATTTTTTTTTCAAAGGGGATTAGCAAGCATTTGAATTACCATGAACGGGTGCCCTGAGTTCGAAGGAACGATGGGGCGATGCCGTAGAACAATCCTCTTTATTGCAAGCTTACTGCCCTTACTACTTGTTGGCGATCATGACTGTGTCAAGTGGTGAAAGAAGGTCTTTAAGCGAACGACTATGTCTAGTGGTGAAAGAAAGTCTTTAAGTGAGTTAGTTCGCTTTAGGGAGGGTCAAGTCGAGTACTTTAGAGGTCATGGACGCTTGCGCTAGCCCCCATTCAATTGAGGCAGAGCGATCTTTTGAGTCTTGGCTAAGTGCCTAGGAGTGTGAGTGCTCCTTTTGGCAAGGGTACGTGCCTTTATTATTTTTCGATGTGTGCTCATTAATTTGGCATCTTGGTTACTTGAATTCTTCCTTTGACTTAAATTTTTCTTTCGACTTGGGTTGCAAGTAATTAAATTTCAATAAGGGACTTCTATTTTTATTCTTGTTATTCTATAGGCTTTAATATTCTTGCAAATTGGTTGGACCGAATCATGGATTGCCTACATATCCGCCTTAAATAGATTTAATTTGGAATCAGGTCTTGCGTAGTTCTTAGCCAAGAAAATGGTTTCTTAGAATGCCGATTTTAAACAAGTATGTTCTGAGGTGGAAACATATTATTTGAAACGGTAGAATAAGTGAAGTTTATTATTATTTAAATCTGCTGCCTTGCCGTAAGCCAAAAAATTTGTTTTATATTTTTGAGTACATGTATTTTCTTTTCATGTGTTTTTTTTTTTGGTACGTATACCTGAATACGTGTTGTACCCCTCCAAGTGTTCGTTATTTTTCTGTGCATGTGCTGATAAAATGACGAGCACTTCTAAACAAATTTTTCAGCAAGCAGAGAGATTCGACGCCCAGGCTTGGGCGCTAAAGATTTCGGCGCCCAGCTCTAGGCGCTGAAAATGGTTTCTGGGCGGATATTTTTTGGTGCGCTAAATGCTTCTTTATTTTTCTTTTTAGACTAACTTTAGAGGTGCTTTTGCAAAGTTTCTTTTTTATTATTCACATTTTATTAATTTTTTTTGCACTTTTCATTTGTTTCCTTTTTTTTTGTTTGTGACTCAAGACGGCTTGAAAGATGGGTTGAATGAGATAGGAGAATTTGTATAGGTGTTGGTCAAGCATGAGGATTATATCTGCTATGGCTCACAATTTGCAGCTTCGTGCTAGTGTCACGAGTTTACATCAACCAAGGCCAATGAACAGCGTGGGGACGGCTCAGGGGTATATCAACGGGATGTATCCACACAAGTTATATGGTCATTATGCTAATGGTGGTATAAGAGCAGGTTTTGGAAATAAGGGGTATGACGCACGTGTCAATGGCCGTGCGTGGTTTGCGGTTGACAACGAGTTCAAGAACAAGAGTCGAGGTAATGGTTTCTTGGGTCATGGCAATGAGAACATGGATAGGTTAAATGAGCTGAACAGGGACCCCAGAGCGAAGGCGTCTAAGAGCATAAGGATTGGAAATGGTAGACATCGTAGAATTTTATGATTTGGATTGGTTGACTCAATTCTATTCCTTCGTTTACTTAGGTAAATGTTGCACTACGGGATAAGTATTCCATGGCTTGCTCTTTTCTCTCTCCCTTTTCTCTTTCTATTTTTTTCTTTCTTTTTTCTTGGGATTCCTCCCCAACATAAATTCTTCAATTTTTAATTTGGGCTAAAAGGTAGATGGTTGTGGTCTTTGAGTCACGAGGCAAGACTGAGTGAGCCTCGTTTGGTAGGCCTATAGTGGACCTTTAATTTTAGTAGGCCTAGGGTGGACCTTTAAATTGTCTTACTTTGCAAGCGTATTTAGTCGTTTCTTAAAATATGCAAATAGCGTAGATTCAAAATGTTGTTTTTACCTTATTGAATTTTAACGAAAGAATTACATCGAAAGTAATTTTTTGTTTCTTTTCAGATTCCAGTTTCTGGGATTTAATTGGAAGTTGTGATTTAGACTCAAACTTTCATTAATCTTTCTGATTATAACCCGTGTATGAATACAAGGAGGTGGCCTAGACTCAAAATAATGACGTGGCGTAAGCCTATAATACTTGACCAAGCAACGCTCAGACTTAGGCTAATTGGACCATAACTTTCGTTGGTTGACACTTTAGATTTTAACCCTTGGGTGTTCATTTGTCATGCGCCATTTTGTTTAATGTTGGCAAGGTATTTAATTGGGGAGATCGAATTTTTATTTTTGGAAGACTAGAATCATTAGTGCGGCTTCTCTCTTAGTGTGTATTGCTTTACCCCAATGGTAGCCCTATTGGTATGCCGATTTGGGTATTTTCATGGTTGGTCATGTTGCATTCATGGAAAATCTTTTAGTCCGTACTTAATAGTATTTCAAGGAGTGAGTGACTCGAGAGGACTATGATAGTCGTGACCCAATGTGATTATAAGCCTTGAGGCCATTAATTTTTCTTGCCAATGGTATTGACACCTTAGGTTCACTTTGGGGTTGTGCGACTATGGGGGATGATTTCCAGAATGTGACTGTTTCCATTTTGCAAATACTATAGTATATTCTTTTTATTGGTGAGAGAGTATTGAGGCCGTGGATTCTTAGCAAGGGATGACAATTACATATGGGTGCTTATTGATTTAAATGTTAGGAGGGGAGACTCAATATGGTTTAACCTTTTAACTTGCAGAACGACACCAAGCATTGGGACCGATTCTATGGATAAGACAACTAAGACTCAGGATTTAGATTGTACTTTGGCATAGCATAGTCTAGACTCGGATTTATTTTTTTATTCGAACATTATATTTCTTGAAGACTCTATTTGAACATTATTTTTTGAATACTTTGCCCATGTGATATTCATAGTTATTAGCATGTTCGGTTTTGGTGCCGAGCATTGTCGTCGTAGGAGGCCTAACAACGACACAAAGAGTTATTTATTTTTACTTTTTAGTCGCTTTTAGAATCGAGTGCCTTTTCATACGCCCTCGCAGCAATTTTTTTCGAAAAGTTTTTTTTTGCTACGTATATTTTTATGCGCGGGCACCGAGGCTGCTGTGCCTGACCAAAAGGCCAGGCAGCAACTTCAGCGCCCAGCAGTGGGCGTGAGAAATATCGGCGCCTAGCCAGGGGCGTTGAAAATGCGTCCCTGGCTGGTTCTCGTTTTCTGTTTGCGTCTACTTTTGTTTATGCGACTTCGATTTTGCGTGCTTGCCTAATAAAGTCCTTACGCGTTGTGCAGCGTTTGTGGGATTCGTTACAGGCCATCCCGAGCGTCGCTTATTTTTGTGGCGATCGTTCGGGTTTGTGGAACACGTATTTTGGTATAACTCTTTGGCCAATTGGTTTATGAATGTTTGGGTAATTTTTAAGGTCGTCGGTTTTCTAGGATAGTTTGTCACACATAATCACATATTTCGCTACACATAACTACATTACAAACATGGATTTGAATATGTCACGTAGTTTATGATAGGCTTCTATGGGTAGTTTATCTGCGCCTGGCTTGGTACCGCTTCTATCGTGGATCTAACACATGCCGCGGTCGAGGTAGTGTCTTCAACAGACGAATTTCGCTCAAGAGGCCAACCCGCAAGTGCAAGCCAAGGGGGCATGCAGGCGAGAGGGACCTAATGAGCGAGCGATTGGGTTCGGGATAGGTGTACTACCTGCACAAGTACCGAGTGGGAAACATGCGCGGCGTATGCACCCCCCTATTGGCGAAAAAAAGGTATCCTTAGTCCCAACTCCCGAGGGAGTCGAGATTCGTTATGCGGTTCTGCCCGTTCACATTAATATGGTGATTTTCAGGTCGTCCCAACTTGATGGGGAAATAAACGCGGGGTAGGATCGTTTCACCCTTCGGCTATTTTGATTACCTACAAGCCCGAGTATTTCCTTCACTATCCCCAGCGGAGTCGCCACTGTGAGGGGGTCGAAAAAGCGCGAGGCTAATGCGTGACCTTGTCCCTCGTGGGTGTGACGATTCTTTTTATTCAATCAAGTGTAATTGGATTTCCTGTGAGTATACACCCAATTGACTTGTAATATAGGAGTCGCCATTCAGTTTTTAACGACAATGAGAAAAACTGACAAAACCCGGTTATCGTGACATAAAGGGAGTGCAATTATGTTTGACCACGACGGCCGTAGGTTCCCTTGTGATCCCTGGTGTGGGGATCTCTCAATATACACCCGCAAGGTAGAGATTGAGGGTTCGGGGGACTGTAACTACCTAGAGGATTACTTCGCTCGTCGATAACTCCAGAGGCAGGATACCCTTACTAGCTCAGCATAAATAATTGAAGGGACCTGCGTTAACTATTAAACTAATCTGAGTTGATTTTAGCAATATGCAATATATAATACTAATTCGATCGTGATTATCTGATTTAAATAGCATTAAGGGACCTAGCATGATAATCCGATTTCCCAAAAATATCATATTTGTTAGGCGTGATAGAACAATCAGATTAGGTTAGTTTAACAGTTCATAAAAAGGGCGAGGAAAGCAGTTAAATCATCGAAAAGGGACACATTACGACGCACCCTTGAGAGGTGGGTCACGGTTCTCAGAAAACTAACCACTTTTACTTTTCTATTTCTCCTTTTTATTTAATGAATCTCAATTATGGGACAGGATACGTTCTGTTCGATTTATGGATCGATTTCGACAGAACGCGTGAACAATTTCGCAGCGAGAGGCTTAGGCTAAGGGGTTTAGAGTCAATACTCAGAATATAATTATGTGTTGTTGTGTGTTCTTTTACATCGAATTTAGGGGCCTATTTATAGCAAAGAGTTTGTGGAAAGATAGAATTGCAGAGTTCTAATCCACAAAGAATTAGGAAAAAACACGTAACCAGGTATTTTCAGCGCCCAGGCCTGGGCGCCGAAGATTTTGGAGCCTAGAGCCAGGCGTTGAAAGTAGGGTCTGGGCTGTTTTCTTTAGTCAGATTCGGATTCCTGAAATCCGTAGAGTTTGAGATTAATTCGAGTCTTTTAGCGCGTATCAATTTTGTGACGGAATGCGTCTGGGCCCGTTACGAACTCTAGGCTCGTTAGGATTTTAATTAATACGTAACTCTTATTTCCGAATCATATTAGAAATAGGATTCTCGCAGTTTTCTATCTCATTTAGGATTTATGTTGGAATGCAACACCTATTTCTGACAGGTTTCTATCTTTTATGATTTGCCACTTTTAGAAGCTACCTTTTACGGCAGTTACTATTTTTAGCAGGTTTCCACAAATAGCAGGTTTCGGGTGAAATGAAATGGGGAATCGAGATTCGTTTATTTTATAGGAGATGCGTTGTCAAGTGGAGTTTTTATGCTTTCATCATCGAATCTTTCCTTTGCGGGAACGGGGACAAAAGTAGGTGTCTACACGTCATAAGCCGTAACGATAACCTCGGGCTCCTTTCCCTTGTTCCGCCTCCTATAAGGCGCTCCAGATCTCCATCCAGCTCTGTCTCAGGAGTACCAGGATCCTGCTCCGAGATACGAAGAGTACCGGGAGAGTGATAGGTTCCTTGTTGAGAAGAAGGGTACTGATAAGGCTGTGCCTCAAACATCTGCGCCTGACGCATCATCTCCATCTCCTGCCAGCAAGCCAAAGGATCTGTACCCCAAGGCTAAGGACCGCTCCCTCCGAAATAGTAACCGGGAGCAGGAACAAAAGGCATCGAACTGCTTGCACCCCCAAAGGAATTCTTGGTAGAATCAGCGTATACAAAAGGGGCAGCTCCCCTGTCAGCATCCGAGTGCCTCTAAATAGTACCAGCACCGGACCCCTGTCCTAGGACCAAGCTCGGTCCCTCCTTCCTTGAGGAAGTCTCCACCTGGGGCTCCCTATCAACGGAACCTCTGCGGCCTCGACGACGCTCCTATACAAAATACAAATTTCAAGAATCAGACACCCAGGTTTGAGTTTCCAGAATACAATTTCAAAGTCAAGAAAAGCACCTCTCTGTCCCGACCAGAAAGCTTCTGGGTCAGCTTGGCACAATGCCTCTTCAAAGAATCAATTACGAGCATCCAGGGACGCACTCTCACCCGAGGCGCCTGCATACAAAATTCAAGATCAATTTCCAAATACAAGACTACAATCAATTTCAAGAAAATGCAACAGTACTCACAGCTGCATAATGCTCCGGTACAGCATCATACGACCTCCGATGCGGAGGAGAAGCTACAGGGATGGTCCCCTCCACCTGCTCCCCATCCGAGTTCTCATATCGGACAACCCTATCAGCATAGAGAATGTCCTCGGGGTCGACCTCCTCCTCCTACAAGCATTCATACAATGATACAAGAATACAAGAATACAAGAATTCAAGATACAAAGTTCAAAAGCTCACCGGCAGTACGAAGCGTACTGGTGGAGACAACCTCCTCAAGAAGTCGTCAATGCGGCCCTTCCTCTATACAAAATCCCTCCAAGAGCGGCAAACAGCATCGCCCCTAGCATTCACATAGAGTTGGGCAAGCTCTTCATCCGGCGCCAGCATGGACTCCGGTGTGTCCATGGGGACAAGCCTATCCCCCGAATGGTGCTGAAGGGACACTCGCTCCCCCAAATACCACATGTGGCGATACACCCCCGGGAGCAAAACCCGCCGTCCAGACAAGAAATGGCCGCGAGCAGCCGAGGCAGGTACAGGCGCGTCAGCAAAAGGACGCCAAACCACCTACAAAGCAGACAACTCAGGAAAGTATACAAGTACAAAAACAAAAGAGCAAAACAGTAAAAAAATATTACCTCATCGGCAGGTAGAACTCTCCAAGCTCTGCGGGAGGCGACCAGAGGCACCCTCCTGCGCTCCGCTTCTATCCAAGAGGCAGCATACGGGTAAGCCGCATCTCCAATACGAGTCGGCGCCAAAGTGGGGAAATGCTCGTACATCCAAATCTTTCCAAAAAAGCAAGCAAAACATCAGTCAAGTTCAAAATACAAACATACAAGTACAAGGAGCAAAGTACAAGGAGTTTTGAATACCTCCAGCACGCTCCATAGAGCAACAATGCTCGGCTCACTCTCCGGCGCTGTCCGGGAGGCCCACTTCATCTCGTACAGAAGATGGCTATACGCCAGACCACCCAGGCTGTAGCTCGAAACAACCCTCAAGTCTTGCAAAGCTGACAGGAAGCTAATGTGCACCCGACTGTTCTGGCTCGGGGCCACCACACTACTCATCAAAGCTAAGAGGAAGAGCCTAACCCTCTGTTCTGCGGACACACCCGCACCACGGATAGCGTCCATGATCACCGACACTTAAGCATGGGTGTCATCATCTGACAAGTCAACAACAGGGCCGAGCAAGTCCCTGTCAGGGGCTGAGCGCCACATCAGCTCCGAATCAAAGGTCACATTCCTCTCAGAAAAAGGAAGACCCGTAATCATGGCAAACTCAAAAAGGGTAATGGTGATCTCTTCCATGCCATATGGAAATTGTTGGTGGTGTCCCACCATCGCTCGAGCAAAGCCTACAACCGGGTTTGATTCCCTTTCTCCTCGGAGTATCTCCCATGGCCCGCCAGAAATTAACCAGACCCGTCTGTAGCCAGATCTCCATAGCCTCCTCATTAGCACGGATGACTTCGAAAGCCTTCTAGAGCTCCGCCAAGGACCAGTAAGTGCGAAGCGGCTCTCCATCGGCCTACAGATGAACAAATCAGCTCAAAACCTATACAAGTACAAGACACAAATTCAAAGCATAGTACAAGACTCACCAAACAAGCGCGAGGCCGCTGAGACAAGTGAGAATCCGGTCAAAACACCAGATCGGAAGGACTCCAGCCGGTGCCGACAAAAGTGGATGCTCTCCGGGGAACCATACCCCCAACAGGTGCGTTTATCGCAGTTGCTTCATCATCTGAAGCATCCTCTTCAGCAGCTCGAACCACCGAAGATTCGGCGAGCTTCCTCCGAGTGTGACGAGGCATACTAAATCAAGTAGAGTACAAAAAGTCAAAATTCTAAACTGGGGGCTATCCTTTACTAGCACGTACAAAAAACAAGGTTCAGAGGCTATCTTGTACTAGCCTGTACAAAGTCGAAAATTCAAGAATCCCAGAGGCAGTACAAATTCAGCTAGGGACCTCTAGTTCAAAATACAAGTTCTACACCAAGCCTAGGGTATCCATGCTGAAGCAGGTATACAAGTCCTACACCAACGCCTAGGCTATCCATGCCGAAGTAGGTATACAAGTCCTACACCAACGCCTAGGCTATCCATGCCGAAGGAGGTATACAAGTCCTACACCAACGCCTAGGCTATCCATGCCGAAGCAGGTATACAAGTTCTACACCAACGCGTAGGCTACCCATGCCGAAGCAGGTATACAAATTCAACACCAACGCCTAGGCTACCCATGCCGAAGCCAGCATTTCAAAACTCTACAAACCACATCTGGGAATCCTAGCCTATTCTCTCCAGAGACACCGCAAGGTAACCAACGAAACCACTATCTACAAATACAAGGTACAACGTTCAAAGAAAATTTTCAAAAGTTCAAATTTACAAGTTCCAACAGTTCTAGTTCAAGTGGCTATCAAACAATTCTCAACAAAAATCAAGAAGCTTAAGCATACAAGCATCATTCCAAAGTACAAGAAAATTCAAAACTACATGCAATCCTAGAGTTATTTCATAAGAAAAACATGAAATACTTACATGGACAAGGCAAGAACAAGATCAAGGGAAGACAATTCGACCTTTGAAAGAGAATGAGAGCAAAAATGAGAGTGCTCCTCAAATGACACCGCAAGGGGCGCTTATATAGCGTAGCCCCGCATCGAACGCCAGCCCAACACCCTGCGCTGCCTCCTGCATGCGCGAATCTTCAGCGCGTGCGGTCTCCCGTGCTGATTGCACGTCCTTTGCTGCTACGGTTTTCTGCACCAAGCATCAAACGTCGAATCATATCATCTTTCGAAAATGCGGGTATACACCCGTATCTCCTAGTACAAACAGATGAATATATCAAGGATACAAGGTCCATAAAATGCAACTAATCAGGCGTTCGACTCCCAACGAACCCAAGCTCCAGGCAAGTCAGCTGAAATTTCAAAATCTCAAGGGCCAATAAAAAGCTCTAATCCCCAGTGAAGCACATCCCCAATGGATCAACTCCGGGTGTTCAAAATTCAAAAATTCAAGATTCAAAATTCAAGATTCAAAAATTCAAAAATTCAAGGTTCAAAAATTCAAGATTCAAATTTTCAATGCCAAGCTCCGTCCTAAACCGAAGGCGGAAGTGCAGTACAAGTACAAATCAGAGTCATCACAACCGTACGGAGGTAGACTGTATCCTTTTTCAAACGCCTGTTTTGTGCAGGTACCGGCGTACAAAGAGTGGTCTTGATCGCAGAACGTCTTAACCATTCTCCGTCCCAAGTCGAGTAATTTGACTAGCGCTTTCCTAACCGAACGCTCAGTCAAAGTGGGGGCTTCTATAGACACCATTATCCTTATTAGGCGGTTGGAGAAACTCCGTGCGGAAGTCCCAATTGCTAAGAACATCTCCAAAATACAAGAGCCAAAATCCAATCCCCGAGGTCGTTCCCCTCCCGAAACTCGGTACAAAATACAATCTTCAAAAAATCAATTTCAAAATCAAAGTACAATCTCATCTAGCATACCATTCCATTGGTTTTACTAAGCCTTTTCCACTCAAATCATATAAGGCAAGTCAAATTCGGGCGCCGACCCACAAAACCGAGCAAGCCGGGCCTCGTCCCATAAAACCGAAATTTAAAACCCGAGAACGGCTTGTTTTTAGACGCAAAATCATGTCTTAACCTCCAAGAAAACACTAAACGCCAAACATCGTACTATTCGTACGAAGGTACGCCACTACAAGACGAATCAAGGACGGAGCCCGCGTCCTTGCTTTGGCGGCATTCACGCCAAGTCACCAGCGCTGGGCGCTGCTTCTACGTGCTGCACTGGCAATGGCTGGCACTTAGCAGCCATTCACCCTATACATACCACCTAATCCCAAGCATTAGAGGAGGCAGATCAAATATACAACATCGTAATTCCAAAATTACGCCTCAAATCCAAATCCAAAAATCCCTCAAAAACACATTCAATTTTCAAGTTCTAAGAAATTGGGAGCTCTAAAAGGAATTCTTGCCTAAACCTAAATAGGTAATTCCGAATCCGACCATATTCAATCATGTTTCTTTGATTTTCCTAGTTCAAAAATGATTAGCAAGTTGGCATTTTTATTACTAAGAATGTCACTTGCAACAATCATGTATCTTTTCAAAATCCAAACTTTTCAAAATACAAAAATGCAAACTTTCAAGATTCGAGGATGTTCAAAGTTGCTTGTAACCATCTCTTTGAACTAGAATCATTTTCAAGTATGGAGTTATCAAAGATGATACCTTTTTAACTTTTAAATGTTTAGTCTTTTGAGATTCAAGACTCCATTTTTCAATATACAAGTTCAAGTTTACAAATTTCAAGATCCAATAATGTTTAGGGTTGCTCATAAACACTTCCTTATACTAGGATCCCTTCAAAATGAGAGCATATCAAAGATCTAACCTTTTCAACATTAAAAGGCCCGATTTTTGAGATTCAAGTCTCTTAATTTCAATATTTCAAGTTCAAGTTTAATACTTCAAGTTCAAGTTTAAGTATTTCAAATTCAATATTTCAAGATCTAAACTTTCAAGTTCAAGTTCTATATGAAAAATCTAGGACACTTTGGGATGAGCAACTTCTCGCAAGTTGAGATTTTTGGCTTTGAGTTCGTGTCGAGCGCACTTATTTTTAAGTAGCTGTTTGGCGTTCGAATCTCATGTGCCCAAGTACAAATTTCAATATTTCCATTTCAATTATGCACCTTCAATTCCGCATTTTCAATTCCGCACCTTTCAATTATGCACTTTCAATACGGCAATTTCAATTCCGCACCTTTCAATTCCACGCTTTCAATTATGCAATTTTAATTCCGCACTTTAAATTCCGCAACTTTACTTGCCTAGTCCTTCTAGGCAATGTGGACCTACTCCCTAGTCCATTTCTAGGGGGTCTTGTATTTACTAATTCCGCACTTATTTACTATTGTGATGTTTCTTTATTTGCTTTATTGCTTTCATCACCGCACATGCTAAATACAACAAAATGCAAGATTACATCACGCTTAACAAATATAATTTCTTGGACAAACCGATCTTAGGTTCCCTTAAATTAACTTTAAAGCAAAGTGACCACCATACAAAGTAGAAATTCAATTTGTCCTAAATTCAAACCCACATAGTCTAAACTAGGGTATTTTCGAAAATGCTATGTCACGTACTTGAATAATTTCTAAAGCTCGCGGAATAAGCATCTCGTTCCCTTGCCCGGATCTCACCCATCCGTTTCGAAGATTCAAATCTTATCCTAATAGAGTCACTTACGGTCTTTCCAGACAAGACCCTAAATAATGTTTGGTGGCGACTCCTACAAAGTACAAAATACGAAGGTTTCTAAAAAACCGCCCCCCGTAGGAAATGATTCAAAAAACCGTCCTACAATTCTGGCGACTCCGCTGGGGAGTTCCTGATTTCAACTTCGAAAATACGAGCAGACTACGAGCATCAAGCCACTGATCTGCTTAAGTTCTGGATGCCAGCACTGGCGCCAAGCGCAGCCACCTGTGCCCAACGCCAATGTCTGCATCCAGCACAGTGGCTCACAGTGGCTTGCAGCCCATATTTTGCTCAAGTTTTCAAGTAGGAGTCAGTCTGTTTCTGTACTTTGAAGGACGCTCCCAAACCTTGAGAACGAATGTCGAAAAACGAGCTTTTCAAATACAATATTCAAGTGAGATTTCAATTTTCAATTTCTAGGCATTTCATGCATTTTTCGAAAACCATATTTGTGCAAAATGAATTTCTACCTTTGCCCAAACGGATCTGTTCTACATTCTGGCTAGCCCCGGGGGCAACGAAATGGTGACTCTCCATACGGTTCCCGACCAAAGTGTGTGACCATTTCCGCGCCTACCGAAACTTGGCATTTGCTTGACATTCTCGATGTCAAGTATGGAGGTCGTCTGCCGACACACACGTCCCTTAGGCGGATGTGCAAGTTGTCGCCGGATCCGTCTCTTAGTCAAGTACCTTTTGACACCCGAAGCCGACCACTTGTATCATACAAAACTTAGACCAACCTTAGGTTGAGAACTTTGCATGTCGCATTCATATACATGTTAGTGTGACAACGTGCTATTTGTGCATTGTGTGGGGATCTTTGCACGCGTGAATGGCTAACCTCGAGTTGTAGCTTGCCAAAAACCAATTAGCCTCCAACTAGGAAACCAAACCCCTAGGAGAATCATTCAAACCGCATGCATCTAAATCGCTGATTTAAGGTCTTTTAGGAGAGCCACTCCATTTGATTCAAAAACCTCAAACACGCCTCACGCAAAAATGATAAAATTCAAAATTCAATCCAACGGCGTCACAATGCCGGACTTTCCACTCCAAATTTCAAAACATCAAATTTCAAAAAGCAATCCAACGGCGTCATAATGCCGGATTTTCCATTTCAAATCTCGAGTTTCAAAATTCAAGTTCAAATCGAACGTTGTCATAATGCCGGATTTTCCATTCCAAATTTCAAATTTCAAATTCAATCCAACGGCGTCATAATGCCGGATTTTCTAGTTCAAATTTTGAGTTTCAAGTCAAAATTAAAATCCAACGGCGTCATAATGCCGGATTTTCTATTCCAAATCTCAAATTTCAAATTCAATCCAACGGCGCCATAATGCCGGATTTTCTATTCCCAATCTCAAATTTCAAACACAAATCCAACGGCGTCATAATGCCGGATTTTCTAGTTCAAATTTCGAGTCTCAAGTTTCAAAGTTCAAAACTCAAATCCAATGGCGTCATAATGCTGGATTTTCTAGTTAAAATTTCAAATTCCAAATTCAAAACCCAAATCCAACGGCGTCATAATGCCATATTTCCTAGTTCAAACATTCAAGTCTCTCAAACCTCGAGTTCAAATTACCAAGTTCGAAACCTCAAGATCAAATGCTCAAATTCATACCGTCGTAATGCCGACTTTTCCATTCCATATACTAAAACTCAAGTTCAAAATTCCTATATTCAACCTTTCAAATCTCAAGTCCTATATTCGAAGCTTCCAATTCCAAATCCATGATGGTATAATTCTCGTCATTCAATCTCATTTTCAAACACTTCAAAATCCCTAGTCCACGGCGGCATGATGCCGAATTCCAGATTCGATGTCTCAAATCCATGGCGGCATAATGCCGGATTTTCCAAATTCGAGGCCTCATATTCTATATACAAGAGTGCGTCTTTCCCATTTCAATGTTCAAACTTCGAATCAAATTCAAACTTCAAGCTACAAAAAAATCCTTCTCTTCCAAATAGAAAATTTAAAACATTTCCAACGGGTTGAAAATCCCCTGAAATAATACAAACCCCTTTTCCAATACTAGCAATGGGTTGAAAATCCCTTGAAATAATAAAATTCCATGTTCAAACGGGTTGAAACTCCCCAGAAATAATACAAGTTCAAAATTCCATTCGATGGGTTGAAATCCCCCTAAAATACTTCGAAATCCAATGGGTTGAAATCCCCCTAAAATACTTCCAAATCCGATGGGTTGAAATTCCCCTAAAATATTGACGGGTTGAAATTCCCTTGAAATAATACAAAAATCAATTCTCTTCCAATGGGTTGAAAATCCCTTAAAGGAATACAAGTTCAATTTTCAAAAATCCTATGGGTTGAAATTCCCCTAAAATAGTCCAAGTCCCGAAAAGTCAAAACCTTCCATGCAAGTTCTAGTCCAAAGAGCCAACTTCCAAAAAAGAATGAAGGCTCCTCTCAAATATTTCCAACGGGTTGCAAATCCCGGATACAAATACAAAATCTAAAATCCCGAATCTTCAGAGTGGCACTTAGAGTCAAGTCTAGGTCTCATTCATTGCATGCATATCATGTGTCGGGAAGTCCAAAATCTGAAAATTCAAAGTCGTGTGCTAAATAGGTGCTCGGACTCATTCTCTCAAAAAGGCAATTCAAGATTACCTCATTGGCAACGGCTGTAGATGAGCTCTATGACCGTGTTGAGGAAGCTGAGGCTCGCATAAAGGCTCTCAAAGACAATCAATAAACTCTTTTCAATGCTTAAGGCTGGAGGAAGTCCCTCAAAATCTCTGCTCCAAATGGCAAAATGTTCAAGATTACTGTTGGCAAAGGATCTATGAAGAGCGAGTCCGAGTCAGAGGATGAGTCTGGATCCGAGCTGAGTCTAGCGATGAGTCTAAGATTCTAGTGCTAGAGTCTTGCATCAATCAAGAGCCTCTAAAGGCCGAGCTTCAAGTCAAAACTGTTGACGTAATGATTGATGATTTCAATAACACTTCAAGTTCCTCTTACTCTTCAAGTCCAAATTCAAAACACACTTCTAATCCGAAGAACTTTGCTTCACAAGAAACTGACCTTGAAATACTAAAAGCTATTGAAAATCATGAAAACAGGACGCCCATAATTGAGGAAACAGGAAAAGTTTACCTTTCTAACAGCAGTGATTCAAAACTAGTTCAGATTGGTCTAACTCTATCTCAAGCAGAACGGGATGATCTCATCAACCTACTTTCAGAGTATGTAGACGTCTTCGCATGGTCCTATCATGATATGCCAGGGGTTGATCCAAGCATCGTTCAACATACAATTCCCCTCATTCCTGGTTCAAAGCCCATCAAGCAGAAACTCCGTCGCATGAAACCGGATGTTTCCCTCAAAATTCAAGAAGAAGTCTCTAACCAGCTAGAGGTCGGGTTTATTCGAGAAGCAAAATATCCGGAATGGATTACAAATGTCGTCCCAATTTCAAAGAAAGACGGAAAGGTACGAATGTGTGTGGATTACAGAGATCTTAACAGGGCCAGCCCTAAAGACGGTTTTCCATTGCCTCACATCGACATCCTAGTCGACAACACCGGAAATCATGCCTTACTCTCTTTTATGGACGGGTATGCAGGCTACAGTCAGATTCCCATGGCAAAAGAAGACATGGAGAAGACAACCTTCATCACTCAGAGGGGTACATATTGCTACACAGTTATGCCGTTCGGACTAAAGAACGCAGGGGCAACCTATCAAAGATCAGCGACAGCTATCATGAGCGATATGATTCACAGGGAGATTGAAGTATATGTCGACGACATGATCGTCAAGTCCAAAGGAATGACATAAGCATACCTCAGTACTCCAAAAGTTCTTCGAGAGGCTCAGACAATACAATATGAGGCTCAATCCTCAGAAGTGCGCGTTCGGGGTAACGTCAAGCAAGTTACTCGGATACGTCATCAGCTCTCGCGGCATAGAGTCGGATCCTTCAAAAATCAAGGCCATTCAAGAGGTGAAGCCGCCAACGAACGAGAAGGAGATTCAAGGGTTTCTCGGCAAACTGCAATACATCACTATGATCTGTGAACCGGAATTTCGAAAGCTCCGTAAAAGCGAACCCAAGGTCTGGGATGAGGATTGCCAACATTCATTCAATACTATCAAAGACTATCTTTCCAATCCACCAGTGTTAAAGCCAGTCATGCCAGGGATTCCCCTCAGGCTTTATCTTACAACAACAGAATCAGCAATTGGGCCCATGTTCGCCCAAGAAATTGAAGGCAAGGAGAACGTCGTCTACTACATCAGCAAAAAGTTGATTTAGTACGAGACCAGATACGCTCAGCTCGAGAAACTTAGCATCGCCTTAGTTTGGGCTACAAAGAAACTACAACACCATATGCTCTCCCATAAAGTGCACGTGATCAGCAAAGCAGATCCTCTCAAATACCTGTTCGAAAAACCAGCTCTCAACTGACGGTTATCCAGATGGTTGGTCATGCTAGCAGAATTCGATATCAAATACATCTCGCAAAAGTCTATCAAGGGTTCAGCAGTCTCGGACTTCCTAGCCGACTGTCCCGTCGAGGCAGAAGAGGAGGATTGCGACTTACCCGACAAGCAAATCTTAATGACCAGTAATGACAGTTGGTCAATGCATTTTGACGGTGCTTCCAATCAGAACGGATGTGGTGTTGAAGTAATTCTAGTAGCCCCACACGGCACTCACATTCCTATATCAGCAAAAATGCAATTCAACGTCACAAACAATGCGGCAGAATATGAAGCATGCATTATGGGCCTGGAAGCCGCCTTAGCATTGGGTGTCTAGAAACTTCGAGTGTACGGAGATTCCTCCTTAATCATCAATCAAATTTTCGGCAAATGGAAAGTAAGGAGTGAGAGCTTGGCTCCATACCAGTCATATGTTGAGAAGCTGTCTGAGCAGGTAGAAGAGCTTCGTTATACATATCTCCCAAGAGAGGAGAATCAATTTGCTGATGCACTAGCAAAACTGGCCTCGATGATCAACATTCCAAATGGCGAAGCTGAAATGCCACTTAAAATTGAAACGCGTCAAGAAGCAGCATATGTCCATGCTATTAATGACACCGAGCCTGACATAGAGGAACCTTGGTTTACGGACATTCAAAGGTATCTGCAAAACTCCGAATATCCCCCACACATCTCAAGTAAGAATTAAAGGGCTCTACGATTACAATCAGCCAATTTCGCCATAGAAGGCGGCGTGCTATACAAGAGGTCCCTTCGCGGTCCTAATCTTCGAGCGACGACAAAGACGAAGCTCAAAGAGTCATGGACACCGTACATGCCGGAGTCTGTGGTACCCACATGAATGGGAATATGTTGGCCCTCAAAGTCACCAGGGCTCGATACTATTGGACTACCCTCGAACGGGATTGCTACTTCTATGTCAAGAAATGTCCTACCTGCCAGAAATGTGCGAATCTAAAGCACATTCCCCCATCATTCCTATACTCTCAATCATCATCATGGCCATTCTCAGCTTGGGGTATCGACGTCATCGGTAAAATCACTCCAACAGGCACTGGGGGTCATGAGTTCATACTAGTTGCTATCGACTACTTCACCAAATGGGTCGAAGCCAGGTCATTCAAAGTGTTGGGTTCCAAGCAAGTGGCCCAGTTCATACAAGAAAACATCATATGCAGATGCGAAGTTCCTCGCGAGTTCATCAGTGACCAGGGAACCCATTTTCAAGGAGAGTGTGAAGATCTATTCACCGAGTACAAAATTCAACATCATCGCTCTTCGCCTTATCGCCCACAAACCAATGGAGCAGTCGAAGCAGCAAACAAGAATATCAAGACCATCATCATGAAAATGACTATCAATTACAAGGACTGGCCCCAGAAAATGCACTTCGCATTGTGGGGGTATCGAACTTCAATTCGCACTTCAACAGGTGCGACCCGATTCTCATTGGTCTATGGAATGGAGGCAGTACAACCTATCTTCTAAGGATAGTCCTCGAAAGCAAAATCCCAGAAGCTACATTGGTACAAGCAAGGTATGATGAGCTAATCATGCTCGATGAGCGTCAACTTCAGGCTGCTCACCACGTACAAGGTTATCAGCGCCGAGTGGCAAGACATTTCAACAAGAGGGTCAGGACCCGAGACATCAAGGAAGGCGAGCTTGTCCTGAAAGCCCTTCACAAAAGCATCATGGACACAAGGGGGAAGTTCAAACCTACTTGGGCAAGACAATACATTGTCAAGAAAATCCTCTCCGCGGGAGCAGTCGAACTAACAGACATCGACGGAACAGATTCAGATCACTGACCAATCTCGATCAACTCAAAAAGTTCTATGTCTAAGTTCAATGTTCAAGTTCAAAATTCAATTCAAAGTCCTGTAAGGTGGTTAGAACTACGTCCGGCCTGATTCCCTAACAGGACATGTAGGCAACCTCATTCCGAGGCCCGACCACTTTAATACAAAAAAATTCAAAATTTCCTCAATTAAGGGCATCCTAAAAATCAAACTCCAAACTCAAAATCCAATTGTTGTTGTCTTTATTCCAAATGTCCCAATTCAACGCAAAGCCTATTCAAGCGGAATTTAACACAATATTTGTTATTTGGCTCTAAGGCCTTCAAAGCTAATTTGAATACAAGGCTTGTATCAAGTGAAGCAAAGTTCAAAATCCTTTTCACTTCCTAAACACATTTTCTAATCAAATTTTCCAAACACATTCTTCAAACACAATTCCTTCTAATACAATTCAAACACATCTCAGCCTACAAAGATCTAGGGTCGGGCGACTATACTCTCAAGTCCTTGCACCTTGAGTACTATCCCCCGGCTCCTCCTGCAATCAATCATCAATCTTCCCCTTGCCCAAGCGCCAGGAGAAGGAACTTGCTAGCCTTCCAAGGGGGAGGATGACGAACCTCCTTTGGACACAGGCCGGTCAAGCACCAGACGGGCCACACTCCCGTCACCTTCTTCATAGTCAGTTGATGCAGGGCGTCTAGCCCTAGATCCTCGGACTCTAGCTGATCCGGAGAGAGAAGTGTCCCTCTGGCTTGGGCCCTTCATCCATATAGTATACCCCGCAGAAAAAGTAACTTGCTCAGGTGGGAAATGAATATTCAAGAACGGTTTGGCGACCCAATACCGCGTCCAAATTTCAAGCCGACTGGCGTTCAGTGCAACAGGTTTCGGGTTCTGTTCAGTACAGTGCGGGATCTCTTGTTTCAAGCCATACTGTCTCATCACTCGGGCAGCCGAGTAAAAGACCAGCATTGTGTGGCTCGGTACCCTTAAAGCAGTGGAGCCGGGTGCATACCTCATTGCAGTAATTCTCCACCAAGGAACTACCCACCTTATGCAAGATTCCATCCCAGAGAGTGCGCATCGCCACTCGTCCAAGGAAAGTCGGCCATACATCATGGGCCGCACAGTGAACCCTTTCGTATTATAGCTCTCCATGTTCTCCGGTGGTGCCACCAGCATGAGCCTCTCCATAAGCCAGACCTTGGGGAGTATGCAAGAAATGCATTTCAAAATTCAACATTCAAAATTCAATACAAGTACAAATTCAATATACAAGAAGGCTCCAGATCCTTACTTGGAGTAATACTGGACTTCCCGATGGCAAAGAAGAGGGATCCGACTTCAGCATGCCCAGGCCCATCAATGTTTCGCCAATTAAAAGCGGCATTTGGTCCCGAACCACTAGCAAACTGCTCCATAATCTCTATTAGGGAGGCATCGTTGTTGCCAAGCCCCTGCTTCGAAAAGAGGAAGCGAGCAAAGATACAAAAACCCTAGGCCCTCAAGCGGAAAGCCTTGGGAACACCAAGACCAGCTAAATAGTTGACAATGAGGGACAAATCCACCCCTCTGCCATATACAATAACACCCAAAAGTGGGGGCTTCAAGCCCAAGTACCTTTCAAAACCCAAGAAAAAGTGTTCTTCGACACTAGGCATGCATGGCTCCATCATAATAGGCCACCCCAATATGGCACTAAACTCTTCAGGGAGGGACATACCTCACTATTCCCAAAGCGGAAAACGTGATGATTCGGATCCCAAGCCTCCAGAGCAGCAAGAACGAAGTGCACATCTAGCTTTACAAACCGGAAGGAGGCGAGCACCCCAAGATGCATGCCATCGAGCTCCCTTTTCTCCAATTTGCCTAGCGAACCAAGCCAAGAGTTCAAGGCATTTTCAAAAGACAAAGCCATACCCTCTCTTCTTTTTTGTGAGAAAGTAGTATGCAAAGGATAGCAGGGAAGGATTGATGCAAGGAATGATCTGAAGCACTCCCTATTTATACAAGAGTCGGCTTGCACGACTACACGCTGGCCGCGCAATTTCAAGCAGTCCATTATTCAAGATTCTAAAGCCGCAAGCCGCGCAATTTCAAGCAGTCCGGATCAACGCTTTGGGCAGATTTCGGTTCAAAATTCAAGCATTCTAGTCCTAGATCGGCGTCCTAAGTCGAGTCTGCATATACATAGAAAAAGTTGAATATACTTTGACTTGCGCTTTTTCTTACCAAAAAACCTCAGTCAAAGTGGGGGCTTATAGTGGGTATATACACCCGAAAAAATGGGCAAATGTTTTTCAAAATTTTCATGCATGCATATAGCCACAAATTTCAAAAGCACACACAACGCATACAAAATACAAACTTTTTAACCATACAAGATTCAAAGATTCCAAACCTTGCAATTTTCAAATACAAAGCTATCAAAAGATTCAATTCAAGTCATACAAGATTCAAAATTTCAAGCCGTACAGAAAATGCAACCATACAAATCCATACAAATACAACCCAACCTATACAAAATCAACCCAAGCAAGCTGGAACTCGCTGTCATGCAGGGTCAATCCGAGTTGTCATAAGCCGTAACGACAACCTCGGGCTCCTTGCCCCTGTTCCGCCTCCTAAGGCGCTCCAGATTTCGATACACCTCTATCCCAGGAGTACCAGGATCCTGCTCCGAGATACGAAGAGTACCGGGAGAGTGATAGGTTCCCTGCTGAGAAGAATGGTACTGATAAGGCTGTGCCTCAAACATCTGCGCCTGACGCATCATCTCCATCTCCTTCCAGCAAGCCAAAGGATCTGTACCCCAAGGCAGAGGACCGCTCCTTCCGAAATAGTAACCGGGAGGAGGAACAAAAGGCATCGAACTGCTTGCACCCCCAAAGGAATGCTTGGTAGAATCAGCATATACAAAAGGGGCAGCTCCCCTGTCAGCATCTGAGTGCCTCTGATAAGTACCAGCACCGGACCCCTGTCCTAGGACCAAGCTCGGTCCCTCCTGCCTCGAGGAAGTCTCCACCTGGGGCTCCCTATCAACGGAACCTCTGCGGCCTCGACGGCGCTCCTATACAAAATAAAAATTTCAAGAATAAGACACCCAGGTTTGAGTTTCCAGAATACAATTTCAAAGTCAAGAAAAGCACCTCTCTGTCCCGGCCAGAAAGCTTCTGGGTCAGCTTGGCACAATGCCTCTTCAAAGAATCAATTACGAGCATCCAGCGACGCACTCTCACCCGAGGCGCCTGCATACAAAATTCAAGATCAATTTCCAAATACAAGACTACAATCAATTTAAAGAAAATGCAACAGTACTCACAGCTGCATAATGCTCCGGTACAGCATCATACGACCTCTGATGCGGAGGAGAAGCTACAGGGATGGTCTCCTCCACCTGCTCCCCATCCGAGTTCTCATATCGGACAACCCTATCAGCATAGAGAATATCCTCGGGGTCGACCTCCTCCTCCTGCAAGCATTCATACAATGATACAAGAATACAAGAATTCAAGATACAAAGTTCAAAAGCTCACCGGCAGTACGAAGCGTACTGGTGGAGACAACCTCCTCAGGAAATCCCTCCAAGAGCGGCAAACAGCATCGCCCCTAGCATTCACATAGAGCCGGGCAAACTCTTCATCCGGCGCCAGCATGGACTCTGGTGGGTCCTTGGGGAAAAGCATATCCCCCGAATGGTGCTGAAGGGACACTCGCTCCCCCAAATACCACATGTGGCGATACACACCTGGGAGCAAAACCCGCCGTCCAGACAAGAAATGGGCCCGAGCAGCCGAGGCAGGTACAGGCGCGTTAGCAAAAGGACGCCAAACCACCTACAAAGCAGACAACTCAGGCAAATATACAAGTACAAAAACAAAAGAGAAAAACAGTACAAAAAGATTACCTCATCGGCAGGTAGAACTCTCCAAGCTCTGCGAGAAGCCGCCAGAGGCACCCTCCTGCGCTCCGCTCCTATCCAAGAGGCAGCATACGGGTAAGCCGCATCTCCAGTACGAGCCGGCGCCAAAGTCGGGATGTGCTTGTACATCCAAATCTTTCCAAAAAAAGCAAGAAAAACATTAGTCAAGTTCAAAATACAAACATACAAGTACAAGGAGTCTTGAGTACCTCCAGCACGATCCACAGAGCAGCAATGCTCGGCTCACTCTCTGGCGCAGTCCGAGAGGCCCACTTCATCTCGTACAGAAGATGGCTATATGCCAGACCACCCCAGCTGTAGCTCGAAACAGCCCTCAAGTCCCGCAAAGCTGACAGGAAGCTAATGTGCACCCGACTGTCCCGCCTCCGGGCCACCACCCTACTCATCAAAGCTAAGAGGAAGAGCCTAACCCTCTGCTCTGCGGACACACCCGCACCACGGATAGAGTCCGTGATCACCGACACTGAAGCATGGGTGTCATCATCTGACAAGTCAACAACAGGGCCTAGCAAGTCCCTGGCAGCGGCAGACCGCCACATCAGCTCCGAATCAAAGGTCACATTCCTCTCAGAAAGGAAGACCCGTAATCATTTCAAACTCAAAAGGGGTAATGGTGATCTCCCCCCATGCCATATGGAAAGTGTTGGTGGTGTCCCACCATCGCTCGAGCAAAGCCTGCAATCGGGGTTTGATCCCCGTTCTCCTCGGAGTATCTCCCATGTCCCGCCAGAAATCAACCAGACCCATCTGTAGCCAGAACTCCATAGCCTCCTCATTAGCACGGATGACTTCGAAAGCCTTCTGAAGCTCCGCCAAGGACCAGTAAGTGCGAAGCGGCTCTCCATCGGCCTACAGATGAACGAATTAGCTCAAAACCTATACAAGTATAAGACACAAATTCAAAGCATAGTACAAGACTAACTAAACAAGCGCGAGGCCGCTGAGACAAGTGAAACTCCGGTCAAAACACCAGATCGGAAGGACTCCAGCCGGTGCCGACAAAAGTGGGTGCTCTCCGGGGAAATCATACCCCCAACCGGCGCGTTTATCGCAGTTGCTTCATCGTCCGAAGCATCCTCTTCAGTAGCTCGAACCACCGAAGATTCGGCGAGCTTCCTCCGAGTGTGACGAGGCATACTAAATCAAGCAGAGTACAAAAAGTCAAAATTCTAAACTCGGGGCTATCCTATACTAGCCCGTACAAAAAACAAGGTTCAGAGGTTATCCTGTACTACCCTGTACAAATTCCAAAATTCAAGAATCCCCAGTGGCAGTACAAATTCAGCTAGGGACCACTAGTTCAAAATACAAGTTCTACACCAACGCCTAGGGTATCCATGCCGAAGCAGGTATATAAGTCCTACACCAACGCCTAGGCTATCCATGCCGAAGCTGGTATACAAGTCCTACACCAACGCCTAGGCTATCCATGCCGAAGCAGGTATACAAGTCCTACACCAATGCCTAGGCTATCCATGCCGAAGCAGGTATACAAGTTCTACACCAACGCGTAGGCTACCCATGCCGAAGCAGGTATACAAATTCAACACCAACGCCTAGGCTACCCATGCCGAAGCCAGCATTTCAAAACTCTACAAACAACATCTAGGCATCCTAGCCTATTCTCTCCAAAGACCCCGCAAGGTCACCAGTGAAACCACTATCTACAAATACAAGGTACAAGGTTCAAAGAAAATAGGATTTTTTGGTATTTACTACCTTAAAAATACACCACTTTTGTATTTACTACCTTATGAAAATTTTATTTTAAATTACTACCTTAAAGTTTCATTTTTTTTGTATTCACTACCATTTTACAGTTTTCTCATTTTAAAATTGAGATATCTCTTTCGTTTCTTAATCATATTAAGTGATTCAAAACTCATTCTTCTCATTTATATGTAAGGATTCCATATGGATCTTACTTTTTAACATTTCGTAAAAGTTTAAACAAATTAAATATTGTTTTTAAAAGTTTAAAATATTTATGAATTATCAAACGATTTTTTTTGAAATGACGTTCTCAATGAAATCCCTATAGAAAAAGGAAAATAATGAACTTCGAATCACTTTAAACGATTAAGAAACGAAAGAGATATCTTAATTTTAAAATGAGAAAACTGTAAAGTGGTAGTGAATAAAAAAAATCTGGAAGTTTAAGGTAGTAATTTAAAATAAAAATTTCATAAGGTAGTAAATGCAAAAGTGGTGTATTTTAAAGGTAGTAAATACCAAAATTTCCAAGAAAATATTCAAAAGTTCAAATTTACAAGTTCCAACAGTTCTAGTTCAAGTGGCTATCAAACAATTCTCAACAAAAATCAAGAAGCTTAAGCATACAAGCATCATTCCAAAGTACAAGAAAATTCAAAACTACATGCAATCCTAGAGTTATTTCATAAGAAAAACATGAAATACTTACATGGACAAGTAAAGAACAAGATCAAGGGAAGACAATTCGACCTTTGAAAGAGAAAGAGAGCAAGAAGGAAAGAGAGTGCTCCTCAAATGGCACGGCAAGGGGCGCTTATATAGCGTAGCCCCGCGTCGAACGCCAGCCCAACACCCTGCGCTGCTTGCTGCATGCGCGAATCTTCAGCGCGCGCGGTCTCCCTTGCTGATTGCACGTCCTTGCTGCTACGGTTTTCTGCACCAAGCATCAAACGTCGAATCAGAACATCTCTCGAAAATGCGGGTATACACCCGTATCTCCAAGTACAAACAGATGAATATTTCAAGGATTCAAGGTCCAAAAAATGTAACTAATCAGGAGTTCGACTCCCAACGAACCCAAGCTCCAGGAAAGTCAGCTGAAATTTCAAAATCTCAAGGGCCAATAAAAATCTCTAATCCCAAGTCAAGCACATCCTCAACGGATCAACTCTGGGTGTTCAAAATTCAAAAATTCAAGATTCAAAATTCAAGATTCAAAAATTCAAGGTTCAAAAATTCAAGATTCAAAATTTCAATGCCAAGCTCCGTCCTAAACCGAAGGCGGAAGAGCAGTACAAGTACAAATCGGAGTCATCACAACCGTACGGAGGTAGACTCTATCCTTTTTCTAACGCCTGTTTTTTGCCGGTACCGGCGTACAAAGAGTGGTCTTGATCGCAGAACGTCTTGACCATTCTCCGTCCCAAGTCGAGTACTTTGACTAGCGATTTCCTAACCGAATGCTCAGTCAAATTGGGGGCTTCTGTAGACACCTAAATCGTGTCTCCCCTCTGGGATGATGACGATACCATTATCCTTATTAGGCAGTTTGAGCAACTCCGTGCGTAAGTCCTAATTGCTAAGAACATCTCCAAAATACAAGAGCCAAAATCCAATCCCCGAGGCCGTTCCCCTCCCGCAACTCGGTACAAAATACAATCTTCAAAAAATCAATTTCAAAATCCAAGTACAATCGCATCTAGCAGACCATTCCATTGGTTTTACTAAGCCTTTTCCACTCAAATCATATAAGGCTAGTAAAATTCGGGCGCCAACCCACAAAACTGAGCAAGCCGGGCCTCATCCCGTAAAACCGAAATTCAAAACCCGAGAACAGCTTGTTTTTAGACGCAAAATCAAGTCTTAACCTCCAAGCAAACACTAAACGCCAAACATCGTACTATTCGTACGAAGGTACGCCACTACAAGACGAATCAAGGACGGAGCCCGCGTCCTTGCTTTCGCGGCATTCACGCCACGTCACCAGCGCTGGGCGCTGCTTCGACGTGCTGCGCTGGCAAGGACTGGCACTTAGCAGCCATTCCCCCTATAAATACCCCCTAATCCAAAGCATTAGAGGAGGCAGATCCAATATACAACATCGTAATACCAAAATTACGCCTCAAATCCAAATCCAAAAATCCCTCAAAAACACATTCAATTTTCAAGTTCTAAGCAATTGGGAGCTCTAAAAGGAATTCTTGCCTAAACCTAAATAGGTAATTCTGAATCCCACCATATTCAATCATGTAACTTTGATTTTCCTACTTCAAAAATGATTAGCAAGTTGGCATTTTTATTACTAAGAATATCACTTGTAACATTCATACATCTTTTCAAAATCCAAACTTTTCAAAATACAAAAATGCAAACTTTCAAGATTCGAAGATGTTCAAAGTTGCTTGTAACCATCTCTTTGAACTAGAATCATTTTCAAGTATGGAGTAATCAAAGATGATACCTTTTTAACTTTTAAAGGTTTAGTCTTTTGAGATTCAAGACTCCATTTTTCAATATACAAGTTCAACTTTTCAAATTTCAAGATCCAATAATGTTTAGGGTTGTTCATAAACACTTCCTTAAACTAGGATCCCTTCAAAATGAGAGCATATCAAATATCTAATCTTTTCAACATTAAAAGGCCCAATCTTTGAGATTCAAGTCTCTTAATTCAATATTTCAAGTTCAAGTATTTCAAGTTCAATATTTCAATAACCAAACTTTCAAGTTCAAGTTCTATATGCAAAATCTTGGACACTTTGGGATGAGCAACTTCTCCCAAGTTGAGATTTTTGGCTTTGAATTCGTGTCGAGTGCACTTATTTTTAAGTAGCCGTTTGGCGTTCGAATCTCGTGTGCCCAAGTACAAATTTCAATATTACCATTTCAATTATGCACCTTCAATTCCGCAATTTCAATTGCGCACCTTTCAATTATGCATTTTCAATTCCGCACTTTCAATTATGCAATTTCGATTCCGCATTTCAATTCCGCACTTTAAATTCCGCAACTTTACTTGCCTAGTCCTTCTAGGCAATGTGGACCTACTCCCAAGTCCATTTCTAGGGGGTCTTGTATTTACTAATTCCGCACTTATTTACTTTTGTGATGTTGCTTTATTTGCTTTATTGCTTTCATCACCGCACATGCTAAATACAACAAAATGCAAGGTTACATCACGCTTAACAAAGATAATTTCTTGGACAAACCGATCTTAGGTTCCCTTAAATTAACTTTAAAGCAAAGTGACCACCATACAAAGTAGAAATTCATTTTGTCCTAAATTCAAACCCACATAGTCTAAACTAGGGTATTTTCGAAAATGCTATGTCACGTACTTGAATAATTTCTAAAGCTCGCGGAATAAGAATCTCGTTCCCTTGCCCGGATCTCACCCATCTGTTTCCAAGATTCAAGTCTTATCCTAATAGAGTCACTTACGGTCTTTCCAGACAAGACCCTAAATAATGTTTGGTGGCGATTCCTACAAAGTACAAAATACGAAGGTTTCTGAAAAACCGCCCCCCGTAGGAAATGATTCAAAGAACCGTCCTACACTTAGTAAAAATAAAACAGAACCAAATTTCTTCATCGTAACTAAACAGACCCTTGACATTCTCTCTCCTCTCTCACAAATTCTTTGTCCTCTTCTTCATCTCTTTGGCATCCATGGCTATGGATACTTGATCCCACTAAGTCAGGATTCACAGAATTACAAGTAATAACGGTTCATCTCCCCAAAATGCTATACACTCAAGTTCTCAACTCACATTCTCTCTATCTTTCGGCGAATCGATGTCAATGCGGACGAGATCTACGGCGTTTCTTAGGTTAGAGTGAGTATAGGTAATTAAAGATTCAGTTTTTTATGTTGATTCTTTGACCAATTCAGTCATTTAATAATAGCTTTCAATCCCTAACTTGTTTTATTTTGTTTACTTACCTTCGCCGTTGGTCGAAGGAGGTGACATAGGTCAACGGCGAGGTTAGGAGCGCGGTCGAAATTAATGTCTGTACTAATCTTATTCATCATACTCTCTTTTTTCTCCAAGACTTTGAGAAAGATGTTCCAAATTTTGATTAATTACATTTGAATTATTAGTTTAAAGTTTCAATTTTTATTGAATTGCATTTAATTTCTTGTTTTACGGGTGAATTTGAAGGTTTCTATTTGTAATTTTATGTTCCAATGCGTTTCTTTCTCTTTCACTCCTACCCAATAGACCTTTTTGATACTATTTTCCTTATTTTCATTGGTTTTTTGGGTTGTATTAATCTACTCACAGCTGTGTGTATGGAGGCTGATTTTCTAATCCCACCATTCGGTCTAGAAAAAACTTCAGCATAAGATGTATGAAGTAGATTTTAAGTTGTCTTTACCAAATTATATAAAGGTCCAACATTCTTTCTCATTTAACATATATTGTTGTGGGGCCTGATGTGTCCTTTGATTTTTATGCTGCAGTCTAGCAAATGTTAATCCAGTTGAAATTGCAAAAAATATCTCTGGATTGAACCCTGAGATTACGCTAGGCAAGTGTTGTTTTATGCTTCTCTAGTCTTGCTACTGGAAATTTATCTGTTCATATACTGATATTTCATTTGATAATATAACTGTTGTCGAATCAAAGACTTTCACTACTGCTGAAACCACGTTGAATGCTCGGACACTGAGAGAATGGATTTCCTGTGCAATTGGGTTAGTGAATGCTCAAATCATATTGCACTTAGGTTTATAAACTAGATTCTGAAAATCAACGGTGGATTAATATGCAAATATAATAGATATATATTCTCATTTCTTTGTGGTTCCCTGGAAAAGGCATCCAACACTTGCGAATGTCGTTATCCGAGTTTTTCAGATATTTTAGTGGTATATATACTGAAAAATGAATTCAATTAGTGGACTGTTATTTATGCTGAATTCGCACGCCTAAAATTTGTTTCCTCTAGTTTGATACTTGCATGGTTATGCCCTTATTGCAGGCCTGCTGCTGTTGCAAAACATATGGTAGTAGGTAGCACTAATCTCACGGTGATATCATCTCTTGCAAAACATATGGTGGCAGTTAAGCTATACAATACTCCGTCTATTTCTTGTTTTATTCATTGCCTTGCCTTAATTCACGGATAATAATCATTATTTTGATTATGTTGCTGTTTTGTGACTAGGATTGGATGTAACTTGGTTATTGCACTCCTGAATCTCGAATCTCTTAAACTGAGTCTATGCTTGTTAATTCAAAACTTTTTCTAAATGAAGAAAGTATTTAGTCAGAAGGAGATATTTAGATTTTTGAGGTTTAAGTTAGTCTTGTGTTTGAGAGGAATACCTGAAAAGTAACTATGAAAAGTGTGTGCAACAAGAAGAATTACAGTCTCTTCCACGCATATTGAATCTCAAGACTTAATTTATCACTTCATCCCTCTGCAAGCTCATGACTTGACTTTGTCTCGGAATGCGAATTACTTGATTGTTAGCTTGTGTTTCTAGGAGGGATCCTCTGGTTGTTTGGGTTATACCAGGTTTAGAGGAATTCCAATTGATTTCACTAAGTAAATACATAGAAAGTGACTAGATCATGCATGATTATCCCAAGGAGAATTTGATATAGGGTTCTGGGTGTGAGTGTAGGCGTGGGTGTGTCATTATGGAGAGGCCCCAAAGTTATGGATCCCTGCAGATTTCAGAAAACTTACTTAAGGCTATTACAGAAAGATCATAAGCTTGTTGCATGCATCTATTATTTACTTTTTCATTGAACTCTGTTAGATGGTTGATTCCCTTAACTTGAATATCTGGATAGTCCTTTTCGAAAAAGCCATTCTGTACACAGTCACAAAAACAACCATTTTGTAATGTGGAACATAATTTTTGTTTAATTGGTTCTCTATTAGATTTAAAAACATTATATTTGATGCAAGAATTGGCGGAATTTTGTTAGGGTTTATGCCGCTCGATTGAAATTTGTGATGCTGAGATTGTGCATGAATTCAAATTTGTTTTCGCGATCTACTATGTTTGAAAGTCGTGTTTTTTTCGTATATATAAGTTGTTAAATTGTTGTTTAGCAATTAATTTCACGCCAAAGGTTGTTGGAAGTGAATAGTGAGATATGCAAATTTTAGGTTAGTGCTAGTATTGAAGAATAGCGCTTGATTCTGAAACTTTTAGGAACTAAATCTTAAGCCTTTTGTTAAAGTAGGGTTAGAGTAGTGTGTGTATCGAACCTCGTTTTCCAATTTATCTAACAAACTAACATGAAGACGTTGGAGGCTGATAGTTGCATTTGGAATCAGCTGTATGTTATTAATGGGAAAGACTAGCTTTTGAAGTTCTTTTATTTCACTTTTTTTGTTCCCCAACTTTTTTGATATGGCTGATTTACTACAGAGTAATGTTTAATTTTCTGTTTGGTTTAGCCTGGTGTGATTTTATTTCACCCAGGTGATAGTTCCCATGATGTATTAGTTTACTTGTTCCTTGCTTCACATGTCCAATCTTCTGGTACTAAATGGAGCTTGAATTTTAATCTGTATCTAATAGCAGGACCAAGATCTTTTTCGGCCCTGAAATACTTCATCAAGGATTGCAAATGGTTTTTTGAAAGGATTTCCTAGCCCTGTCCTAGATATGGCAGTTGTTAGGATATCTCCAAGCTTGAGCCTGTCAGCTGTTAATTACGAGGAGCAACATTCTTGTGTTGTTTCATTACCCTTACATCCTGCTTTTTTGCAATAGCTTTGAATATGGAAGTTAATGGTCTTTTCTGCTTGAAAATGTTGATCTATGCTTATGAAAACTATCTGGTTATTTAGACATTTACTGATATTTTTCTTAATCTGATGCTTTATGAATGATGTTTTATGCTCTACTGAAATAGTTGTTTCTGTATAGTGCTCATATTTTTTTCTTTATGTCAGGACAATTCGGAAAGTCATTATGCCGGTTTTAAGACACCTCACATCCACAACTTGTTTGATCTCGTCCAAGTTACTCTTGCACGTCAGGTATGTATTAGGCTTCTTCTTTTCTAAATTGTCAATGTGATGAGATTTACTTATTTGTAGTGTTGTAGTGAATTTCATGTTTATCTATAATATGAATATTGTATGTGATCTTAATTTAGTGAGATGCTGCCTTAAGCCATGACATAATTTGTTTGGAAATTAGTTTTCTGCTTCTGTTGCCAACGGATAGTATCTAGCACATAGATCTTTGAACCCTATTTTAGCAGTTTCCCTAATATCATACATATCCAGAGTTCAGGAATCAAGTATGAATCATCTTCTAGGAAATACTATGCTGCAGACACATGTGTTACAATCTTCACCAGCTGTTTCATCATCAGTTGCTGATTTTGTTTACATTTAGAGGATTAAATAACGAGCTAAGACCTGAAAAAAGGTTGCAAAGACTCAAAAGGACTTAATGAAGGTTTGAATAAATTCTGCTTTATAAGGGAAGTTATTACCGTTTCTTCTAAGCTAAAATTGGAACGTTTGTAATCTGTATTATGCAGATACAATGGTCAAACCTATATGAAAAGTTATTATGGTGAACATGGATCCAGACCTTGTCTTGATTTGTATGCTTGCAGTGAGTGTCAAATGAAACTTGTCCTTGCGGTTATATATTCTGATGTTCTTAGATCTTTGTATCCACTAGTAATTTTCTATATGTATTTTTCCCAATGTTAATTAGATGGAACTAGTACCATTCCTGGAGAATTCAGCAACATCCTTACAGGCTAGGAACTATACTCAACCCTGCATAATTTCTTAAATTCAGACCTTGTTACAGGCTAGGACTTCTGTTGTTGTCTCTCTGTTGTTCCGAACTTCTAGTTTGAAGTTTCTACTTTGTTTCAACCTCCCCAGTCATATGTGTAAGACTCTAGGATTCTAGGTATTCAACTTGAGAAAAGAGAAGTAAAAAAAAATCAGAATTATATGAGGGAAACAGATCAGGTGGAGCAGCAAAGGATGTAATCAGCAAACAGATCAGGTGGAGCAGCAAAGGATGTAATCAGGTGGAGCAAACTGATCAAATGGAGAAGCTGGGAGATGTAATCAGATCCCCATTAACGTTAATAGAAGTATTATTATCTTCTAATTTTGAATTATAAGCAGAAGATTATGGATGTTAATTAACTTCAGTTCTTGTAATGTAATGTCTTGGTTGTGCTTTACATGATTATGGATGTTAGATCTTACTAATTTTATTTTTCTTATAGGATCAACATGATGGATTGGATCAGATAGAAAATGATGATTTAGTTGACATTGAGAATCATGCAGACGTAAGGGAAACCAGTTGAAGATGAAAAGATAGAAGACATTTAGTTTTGGTTATACATTTTAGTTTTGGATATGATCATTTGATTTTATTTTAAACATAATAATGTAATTTTCATAAATCGTACATCAAATACTACTATTTTAATTTGTTAATTTCTTAGGGAGCGGGTGTGCTCCCTTCCTTTAGTTGTTTCCTTGTTTGGAACTTATTTTGTGTACGTACTATCTTTTGGTAATAAAATTGCTATTTTACCAAAAAACATTATAATTTTATTATTTATTATAAATATTATTATTATTTATGAACCAATTTTGTAATATTTGTTACATTATTATATATATTTAATAAAAAGCATTACTTTGTAAGTGTTATAATAGATATTAAAAAGTGTTAAATATGTAATGTTACCTAAGAATAGAAAAGTGTTCCTAAATATTGAACGAGGTGTTACGTTAATTATATGGTGAAAAGTGATACCTACGATTTAATAAAGTGTTACTGTAAATCAAAAGATGATATAAAAAAGTGATAGTAATGGTCAAAAAGTGTTACCTAAGATATTACGAGTAACACTTTTAAAGTGCTACAATAGGAATGGAAAAGTGTTACATAAAATTATTTTTGGTAACACTAGTAAAAGTGTTATCATATGTTATTAAAAGTGTTACAAAATAGAATAGGCAGCACGAGCAGATGTAATCACCCATAAAGTGTTACCTATTATCTATGGGAACACTTTACCCCCTTTATGTAACAGTTTTTCGGTGTTACCTAAAGTTAATTATGTACTAGTGTTATTCTTCACATTTTAGTTTTTTTACTAGACCGATTCTTTCACAAATGGTCCTTGATGTGTAGTCCTTTTACTTAATTAGTTCCTTTTTCTTTTCCATTTTATTGTTATGGTGCATTCCAATACCCAAGTTCGGATTAGTATGGGTTAAATAAAAAGGATCTTTCAGACGAGGTTCAACATGGCTAACAATAAAGTGGTTAATTGCTTCTTGGCTAAGGGAAAGGGAATTTTAAATGTTGCAAGTTGGCTCTTGTGTTGGTGAATTATATCTTTCAGAAATCGTTAAGGTGGACTGAGTGAGCCCCCAGTTGTTGGTCCTGAGATGGATCTTTTCTTGGTGAAGTTAATGGGCTATATTGGGCCCAAGTGAGTGACTATTTGCGAACTCTTTCATGTAAAGTGCATAATAAGTTTTTTCCATTTGTTTCGTGCATCGAATAGTTTGCCTTTTTGTTTGTTCATTTCTTTAAAAAAAATTATGGTAAGACAATCAAGAATGTACTTCAAAGAGAAATTTTATTGATCTTGGATAAAAATACATGATAAGAAGGATTGACAGCAATTTAGCCTCTTATTCTATTTTAGGAACGAAAATGGAAGGGAGAATAGCATAGAAATAGTTTGTAGTGCTATATTCTATGTGTGAGCTTCTTTGAACTTTGAGTCTGCATCTTCGAGCATTGGATAATCTTTAGTCTTCAGTGCAGCCAACAGTCTAGTTTGTAGCTTCGCATTTTCAGTCCGGAAGATATTTGTTTACGAGTCTGTTATTCGAAACATTCTGGTGGTGGAATATTTAGTTAAGAGTGAAGGTCGTGATTGTACGGATTTTCAACGTTCTGGTGTGGAACGTTCATTTCGACAGAGGGTAGGTGTTCCATAGTTGTCCCAAATGTTTGTTTGTACCAAAGGAATGTTTTGAGAATTCAGTTAAGTTTTAAACATTTAAATACATGTTTTAATCTTAATTGGAGTGCAGTGCTCATAACTTCATATCTTACACGGGGAGCGTCAAAACCCTGTCCTTAGGTTTCAACAATTTTTGGGTGGATCGGCCTTTTCCCTATTTGTACTAGAAGTTGAAGAGAGGAGACTCGATAAATACATTTGAACGGTTAGATTTTATGTTGCCGAGCGACCGTTCCTTGAATTATTATGGAATTAGTTAGGACCCTTAGAGAAGAACTAATGAATTTTTTTTAAACTACAAAGAAATTAGAACTGATTTTGAAAAGTTGGATATGATCACCTAGTTCTTGATTAAATATTAGACTCGAGAAATTGGTTGCTCTAAAATCTGGACGATTAGAAATTAGATTTTCATGACCGTCTTAAGATTCGATTAAAATGAAAAATTGAGTAAATGTCAAATTTGCATTTTGGGGAATAATTCTGTGTCTATTAGTCAAGTGAGAGTTATAGTTCACTCATGGTCTATATTTTTAAGATCTATGTGATTTGAACGGAATGTAATAATCGCTTATAAATTAAGAGCGTTAATTTATTAATTTCGAGGTATGGACTGGCTTAATAATCCTTTTAGATGGTGAATACGATTTATAACAAACGTAATAATTATTTGGAATATGTTAGCACGCTATTTCGGACGACCCATACTCAAAGGTTGGACATGGGTTTGACTCAAAACACAAAAAGGGATTTTGACAAAACTGCTTGGACTGTAGAAGCCATAACTTTCAATATGCTACTTGTTTTGGGTTAAAACTGATTCGGGATGATGGACTAAGGTTAGACCTACGGATTGAGAGGTTAGAGGCCTCACAGTTATTAGTAAAACTCCTTTTATGACCGTTTTAGTGATTTTACTTTTGGCTATACGGGTTGCGCTTTAAGTTACGGGATGAGGATTAAGGGAGCTATCCTAGGTTTAATTGGACATTTGGGGAAGGACTCTATATGTGTGAAAACTCTATAAAAGGATTCAAGGTGAATTATGACTCTAACGGTAGGCTTTAATTTGATTTAGACCCTTAGGAAACAATTTTGGTTAAGACTTTAGGTGGACATAAACTACGTGAACTTAGGCTTTAATGGACATGATGGACTTAAGGGAAGACTCACATAAATGGTGACAGAATCTGCTAGGTTTTTTTACTTGACTTGACTCGTCCTTTGCCTCGAATGTTATTAAGCACTTATAACAAGAAATTTGGTATAAATCCATTTGTGAACTAACTTTCGAAAATAAACTCCGTTCCTTTTTTAGAAATCTTTGCTTTTAGTAAACGTCAAATTAGCATGAACGGTATTATGCCGGACATTAGTGTTATTAGAGGAATAATAACTACTTTAAAAATCGTTTTTTTAGTCATGCATATGTAGAAGTTCTTGACAAGAACTGAACCAGTAAGCGCCATAATATTCTAGCGCTGAGATGTGCAACGCTGGAACTTTCTGGCGGGGGCTTGTTGTGCGTTGGTTATTTCCAGCGCTTGCAAGTCCTTTTGTGGTTTATTCGTGCATTTGGTTTTGTCATTGTTTTGGTCAGACTTTCCCGTAGCTTTATTTTACTAATCTAAGCCCTTTGTTTGAGCGTTTGTGCACTCACTTGCGTTCCGACACGAAAAGATGTAACTTGTGCGTACTGGCCTTTGTGGTTAATTTTTTAATGCTAGTTAGGGTTAGTTTTTCATGACTGTATGCGATTGTTCTTCGTTCCATGAAAATACCTTCGGTGCAATTTTGAATATGCGCGTTTTAAGATGGGTAATTTTCAGCCATACTCACATAATGCTCTAAGGCAGTGTGTATTTTAGTCTTTTGAGTTAGTCGCATGAATATCCAACTTTATTTTATAGGCTTCTAATTTACTGACTTGAATGCGAGGAATAAGCAGGGTGCGCTGTAATATAATATCGCACTGTAGTGAAGCGCTTGATTTTCTAGCGCTTGCTTGGTCAGCGTGTGTTAATTTCTGGCGTTGGCCATATTGCCTTATTTATTTTCTCATTGTAGGCGCTATAATTTTCTGGCGCTCATAAGGAGCGTGCTGGAAAATTCTAACGTTGCCTAGGTTAGTGTTGCATTTTTCTGGCGCTTTGACTCTGGCTGCGGAATTTGCAATTTCAAATTTTCGATTCGTAGCTTTATTTTTTTATTAACTCCGCCTGTGAGTGTCGCGTATGCGGTATTCACTTGTTAGTGTCGTGTATGCGGCATTCACTGCCGGTCCCAAGCCCGGATAAAGGAGGAGGGTGCGATAGGTCGGTGGCGGCCAGCATTGAAACTAAGCCACATATCATGACATGAATCGACAATGGAATATCGTGGGGGCGTCCCCTTCTCAGCGACGCGCTACACCTCTTAAGCCCGGGTGTAGTGAAAAATATGTGAGGGTTGCTAGGTCTTCGCCCAGAAGCGGCGCACCACCCCTACACCTGGGGGTGGTGTCAAATATGCAAGGGTGCGCTACACTTCCTAGGCCCGGGTGTAGTGGAAAATATGCAAGGGTTGCTAGGCCGTCTCCCGGAAGCGGCGCGCCACCCGATGGTGGTGTTAACTATCCAAGGTTTCATGGTAAGGGCAGGGGTAAGGGTAAGGGTAGTATGATGCGATTTGGGACTTGGAACATTGGCTCTTTGACAGGGAGATTAGTCGAAGTAGTAGATGTTATGAGAAGGAGGAGAATTAACATATTATGTTTGCAGGAGACTAAGTGGGTTGGAAACAAGGCAAGAGAAATAGCTCCATGGGGTTATAAGCTTTGGCATTTGGGAAAAACTAGGGGTAGGTATCCTTATTGACAGAGATTATATTGATGATGTAGTGGACGTGTCCCGAAAGAGTGATCGAATTATGAGTATTAAGCTTGTGATAGGGGATGAGGTTGTAACTATTGTGAGTGCCTATGCACCACAAGCAGGACTAGATGCGTCAACTAGACAAGAATTTTGGGAGGATTTAGAAGAAGTGGTGCAACGTGTCCCTAGAAGTGAGAAAATGATCATTGGTGGGGATCTCAACGGACATGTAGGCTCGAGTCGCGATGGATTTGAAAGCATTCATGGTGGTTTTGGGTATGGGGAGCGGAATGAAGCGGGAAATGCTATTTTGGATTTTGCATTGGCATATGACTTGGGTATAATGAACACTTGGTTTGAGAAAAGAGAATCTCACCTAGTAAGCTATAGGAATAGAGATAATGCGAGTCAGATTGACTTCTTTTTAGTAAGGAATGCTTTGAGACAGTGCTACACCGATTGTAAGGTGATTCCGGGTGAGAGTACAACAACCCAACATAGACTTGTGGTACTTGATTTTCGTGGTAGAAGTTATATAAGAAAGAGAAGACCACTAGTGGAGCCTAGGATCAAGTGGTGGAAACTTCAAGGGGAGAAACAACTAAAATTCGTGGAAAAGGTGGCAAGTGAAGGTATTTGGGTCGGGGATATGGATTTGGATATAGACTCATTATGGACAAGAATGGAGCACACCATAAAGGGAGTGGCGAAAGAGGTCCTAGGGGAATCTAAAGGAATCATGCCACCAAGTAAGGACACATCTTGGTGGAACGAAGTTGTGCAACAAGCTATAAAGAACAAACGAGAATGCTATAAAGAGTTGGGAAAATGTAGAAGTGATGAGAACTACGAGAAGTACAAGGAGGCTAAAAGGGAAGCAAAGAAGGCCATTGGAGAGGCTAGAGAAAAGGTGAATCAGGATCTATACGCAACATTGGATACAAAGGACGGTTAAAAAGACATCTATAGACTTGCTCGAATGAGAGATAGAAAGACGCGAGACATCGGGAGGATTAAATGTGTGAAAGATGTTGATCAAAAAGTTTTGGTGGGAGATAAGGAAATCAAGGATAGATGGAGGTTCTACTTTGATAGCTTGTTCAACGGGGATCAAGGGCGCGATATTTGGGATACAAATATCCTTAGGGATATGGTTAACCTAGACTTATGCGATGAATTCAAAAGAGAGACGTCGAAATGGCACTGAAAAAGATGGGACGCAAGAGGGCAGTGGGGCCCGATGGTATACCTATCGAAGTCTGGAGATGCTTGGGAGAGAGAGGGGTTGTATGGTTAACAACTCTTTTCAACAAGATTTGGGGAAGTAATAGGATGCCATTAGAGTGGAGGAAGAGTACTATCATCCCCTTGTACAAGAATAAGGGTGATGTCCAGGATTGTGGCAACTATCGAGGAATCAAACTAATGAGTCATACTATGAAACTTTGGGAGCGGATTATTGAACAAAGACTGAGGAAAACTGTAAAAATTTCGGAGAACCAGTTTGGATTTATGCCTGGGAGATCGACTATGGAGGCCATTCATCTTATAAGGCAACTAATGGAGAATTATCGGGATAAGAAGAAGGACTTACATATGCTTTTCATAGATTTGGAGAAGGCGTATGACAAGGTACCAAGGGAAATCCTTTGGTGGGAATTAAGTTAGAAAGGAATACCGAGGAAGTATATTGATATCATCAAGGACATGAATGAGGGAGTTAGCACGAGTGTGAGAACTAGTGTTGGTAAGACCGAAGAATTCCCCATTACGATTGGAGTGCATCAAGGTTCCGCACTTAGCCCGTTTCTTTTTGCTATAGTCATGGACGAATTGACGAGGTCAATCCAAGATGGTATTCCCTCGTGCATGATGTTTGCAGATGATATTGTGTTGATTGATGAAACAAAATAAGGAGTGGAAAGTAAGTTGGAGTTATGGAGACAAACGTTGGAATCTCGGGGTTTTAGGCTAAGTAGAAACAAGACGGAATATATGGAGTGTAAGTTTAGTGGAGTCCAAGATAGAGAGACAGGGGATATTACCTTAGATGGAAAATTGTCCAAGGGTCTGAAACATTCCGTTATTTAGGATATATTATCCAAAAGGATGGAGAATTGGATGGCGATGTGGCCCATAGAATCAAAGCAGGTTGGTTGAAGTGGAAAGGTGCCACGGGGTTCCTATGTGATTCAGGCATGCCCCAAAGATTGAAGGGAAAATTTTACCGCACGGCAATTCAACCGGCTTTGTTATACGGCACAGAATGCTGGGCAGTGAAACATTGTCACGTGCACAAGATGAATGTGGCGGAGATGCGCGTGTTACGTTAGATGTGTGGGCATACAAGAAAGGATCGTTTGATGAATGAGATTATTAGGAAGAAAGTAGGGGTTGCACCGATTGAGTTTAAGATGATGGAAAATCGTTTAAGATGGTTTGGACATGTGAGCAGAAGACCAAGTGATGCCCCGGTTAGGAGGATAGAAGGGTGGCAAAGTGATAGAATTGCAAGGAGTAGGGAAAGACCTAAGAAAACTTGGAGGAAGGTGGTTGGGCACGATATGAGCTTTCTAGGGATTGAGGAAAATATGGCGTTGGATAGGACAGAGTGGATGGAGAGAATATACATTGATGACTTCAGTTGATTAATACAGTTTTCATGATTTTGTTTCTTTCTATTTTTATTTTATTTTTTATTCTTATTTTTATTTTTATTTTATTTTTAAAATTCTTTTAAATTTTTTTTTTTTTAATTTACATGCTATTTTGAAATATACTTATTTTACTTATTCATTTATTTTAAACTTTACTTATTTTTTATTATCTCTTACAATATTTCTTCTATAATATATATACATTTTTCTCTTATCTTACTTTCATTAATTCCACTTTCTCTTCCTTGTTTTTCTTATTACTTCTTGCTCCTTTTTGGTTTGATTGGTGACAATGACGATCTCCTACGACGATTCATGTTAGCCGACCCCAAATCATTTTGGGACTAAGGCTTTGTTGTTATTGTTGTTGTTGTAGCTTTATTTGTTTATTTCGACGTTTTGAAGCATTTTTCGAATTTTGACGACGTTGTTGACCTCAAACTAGGCGTCTGGTTGGTTAGTTTCATATAGCACATAAGTTTTCTACACGGACTAACAACAAACATGATTTCAGATACAGATGCACATTTATTTTTATGCTAATCTCTAAAGTATGATAGGCTGGGTGTCTAAAGTGTACCAAACCTATCGCCAATTCCCAGCAGGCCCTCGTCAGAGTAGCCAAGTTCATGATGAATTTTATCAAGGCCTATCCTATATATGCTGGAGTGGCGTATACCGTGAATGGACCTAGGAAATAAACGGTTTGATTTTGGTGGATGTGCTACATTGCAAATGTATCGAGTGGACAACATCTGAAACGCGTGCACCCCCGGGATGATAGTTGTCCTTATTCCCAACTTCCGAGATGAAACATGCCAAGGAAGCCAAGATTAGGTATGCGGTTCTGTCGCAATCATTCGTCAAATTGAATGTTTCAGGTCGTCCCAACATAATAAGGAAATACTTTTGGCGTAGTGTTCGATTTCTGCTATACGACTTCCTCACCAACGCACTACTTGCACAAATTACTTCAATATTGTCCCCAGTGGAGTCGCCACTGTGAGGGGGGTTGAAAAACCAGGACGGGCCTACCTTTCCGAAGAAAGTGGCTCGAATGGCTTTTACCTCGGGATGTGGCAATCATATTAAGTAAAACAGTGACTAACTGCGTGCATTAGCCCCTTTTTACAAGTCTGTATGATTCGCCTTTCAGTTTTAAAACAACATTGATGAAAAATGACAAAACCCGGTTATCGTGATATGCCTGGAGTGCAAACATATTTGAATCACAAAGGCCATAGGTTCCCTTGTGATCCATGTTGTGGAGATCGCTCAACGTATATCCGGCGGAGTAGAGATTGAGAGTTCGAGGGTCGTTTACTAATACGGGGAGTGCCCAGCATTAGCCGATGCGGCGGTCCTTACTAGTTCAATTTGATGACGAAAGGGATAAGCGTTAGACTACATTACTACTCTGGGTTGATTTTAATGCACAGATGTCAACTAAACAATCGTCAAAATAGTGATTTAGGTTAACTCAAGGAGCTTAACAATAATTAGATTTGTCCAAAAATATCTTATAAGGCGTGATTAATATAACCAACTAAGTGAACAGATTTATATGGTGATGATCGAAAGCAATAAAAAGGTATTTTTCAAGTTACAGTATAGCGTAGGCTATACTGCGGTTCTCAAGAACACCTACCACTCGCCTTAGCAAAGCCTCCTTTTAGCTTTAGAATAACCTTTATACTGACTTTCAGATCCTTATCCTTCCTTCAATTTAGGTAGAGTTTCCTCTTAGATTCCTTGGTTTTGGCTTATGAATTGGCTAGAACTTTGGTAGTAATTGGGAAGGTTTGAATACTTGTACGGACAGAGTTTTTCTTAATAAGAGTTAATACGGCAGAAATATTCCAAATACGGGGTGGGACTTCAACAGAGATTTAATATACCAGAGAGGGAAGAGAAAATTCATAATGTCAGAGGAGTGAGACTGAATTGATGATTCAAATCGGGGTGCAGAAGGGTTGTATTTGTATTGTAGGTAGTCGAAATAAGATAGATATTTGAAGAGTTCGAGTTTCTGTTAAAATCAAATGGATGCGCCAGAATAAAGTAGCACATGCTACAGTATCGCTAGAAATTTCTAGCGCAAAACAGATCGAATTTCAAGGCGCTTGAGTTTCAGTGAGAATCAAATAGCAGTGCCAGAAAAAAGTGGCGTTGGCCTTGCGGGGGCTGGAATTTTTTATCGCATGTTCTGCCAGCACTTGAAACTTCCAGCGCAGGCAGATCTGCGAATTTCCTGAAAATTCGATCTTTAACATCTCATAACTCCTTCATACGATCTCGGATTCTTGCAAAAAATATCTAGTTGAATTGGAAAGCTAAGGAATCCATCTTTCTAATGCTGCTGGTCTCTCATCAATAGGATTTGCAAATCTCGCGTTATGGCCCAAAGAGTGGAGGTCGGTCCACTTTGGCAAAGTCCAAGTAAAAGCCTTATAACTTGTTCGTTTTAAATTGGTTTGGGCTTATGATAAGTCTATGAAAAAATTATTCAAAGCCTATACAATCACGTGATGTGCATGATCCAAATCATAATTAGTAAGACAGACTTTGACTTCGTAAGGACGTATCATTTGCTAAACAAGCTAACGAGCGTATTCTATGCACTCGTAAGCATGTTTGAGTAACTTGGATTAACATTTGAGAAATGTTATTATTCAAACTATGTTCTTCTAGAACTTGAAGGCAAGCACTAGAACAGCGTGGCGCGTACAAGTGTGTTGTAACGCGGACAATTGTATTCTATCTTTCTATCGATGCCACCACATATTAAGCCGTATCGGGATGCGAATGCTGAAGGAAATAATGCCCTTCGTCCAAGTATGCATATAATATTAAGTCTAATAAATGCGGTTCAGTATTAATTAACAAGTTAATAATTCAGTGAGATCAAGTGAGCTGAATGCCTAGCTAGAGGCCGCTTCAGTTCAAGTGGAATTAATGACATTAATCCACAGCTTACTCTTGACTGAACCCGTAGGGTCACACAAATAGTACGTAAACGAATCAAGTATTTAATGGCATTAAATAATCCATCTATGGATATTCGGAATCGACGGATCTTGGTTTCAGTGGGAGCTGAGATCGTCACAAGCAAGAAATGAATACTCCGGAAACGATGATATTACCGGAAACGGAAATATGGATCATATCGGAAATATAAATATTATCCAAGTCGTAGATGTTGCTGGAAACGGAAACATGGTACGTATCGGAAAATATTATCGGAAATGGAAATATTGCCGAAATCGGAAATATTGCCGGAAACGGAAATATTGTCAGAATCGGAAATATTATCGGAATCGGAAAATAATTCCGGATACGGAAATATTAAATATTTGTTCCAAACGGAAATTAATTCCGGAATCGGAAATATTAAATATTGTTCGTATCGGAAATGAATTCCGGAATCGGGAATTTAATCGGAAGCGTATCGTACGAATTAGCATCGGACGAGGCTCGCTAGACGAAGGCCCAGCACGAAGCCAGGCCGTCGCCCAGCAAGCCACACGCACACACCAAGCCTCGACCTGGCCCAGCGCAAGCCAGGCCCAGCCAAGGCCTTAAGCGCGCGCGCGGACAAAGGCAGCGAGCATGGGCCGCAAGGCCTGCGCGGGTGTACGGTGCTTCGTGCGATGCTCGTGTGCGAATCCTAAAGCTATCGGGATTCGATAAAACATTAAATCCTAAACCTATTAGATAAAGTTTATTTAATAAGAGTCCTAGCAGGATTCTAATTAAATTAATTCGTATTCTAATAGGATTCCAGTTACTTTTCCATACCTCTATAAATAGGCGCCTAGGGTCATAAGTTATAGACACAATTGAAGTATTCTAAAGGTAAGATTTTGAAGAAAAATCAGCACCACTCTTGCCCCTAACCAGCCGAAAATCTATACTACCTTAAGGGCGATTCTAGTTGGTCAAGCTTAAGGCGGATCCGGACGTGCTGTGGACTATCTACGGAGGGACGACACTTGGAGTCCTAAAGACTTGTTCTTGTTCTTGTTCGGTTCGGGCGCAGCTAGGGAGGGCACGCAACAAAGTGTATGCATCTAAACTATGCTAAATGATTATGTGTAAATAATATGCTTTCCTGGCTTTATGGTTTTTCCGCATGATTTATGTTTTGTCATATGTATCATAACCTATCAGTGGTATCACGAGCCTCTTATTATTTTCATAATCTAAATTGCATAAACATGGTTAAATATTAAAATTTTGCAAGGAATTAAAAGGGGTGATTGATTTTCGTAATTGTTAATTAATTGCAAATTGCGTTTATTTAATTATATGTACGCAGTTTTTCGGCAGTTTCTTCGTTACTCATCCAAATCGAGTGATTATTGTGTCAATTCCGCATGTAAAAGGCATTCTAAAATTTTGACACCCAGAATTCCCAAATTCGAAGCCTAACTATGACTTTTCGGAGGTTTTAGTTTTTCGAACGCAAAAGTTTGAAAATTTAAGATGTTAAATTAAATATTTGCGATTCTTGTTGATAAATCTTGAATTTTTGATTGACCTACTGTATATGTTTAACAAGTTTGAATGCCTAGCCTTGTTAATTATGCAATCTAATTTGTAATTATGATTAAATTGTTGAAATTCAAATAATTTAGAATTGATTTATTTTTCATAATTAATTAATAATTTAATTAGATGCCTATGATTAAAAACCACCATAAAAATTGTTAATTTATGTTAAATTTTAAATTTTTATGACCTAGATTTGAATCCATGATTAATCGGAAATCAATTGATTACTAAATTTTCGATTTTTCGCCCTAAAATTATGAAATTAATATGTTTTATTAATTTGTCATTAATTTTGAATTAAAAATTTTAAATTTTTATGCAATCGCTCATAAAACTTGCACGCACAAAGCAATGGACGCTACGTGTTACCCTTAAGGGGTGTTGTATAGTGCGGGCATGCGACGACGAGCAAGGGAGCTCGTCGCCCATGCGGTACGAATGCAGCGAACAAGGCGAGTGGCGAGCGAGCACAAGGCAGCAGCCCTGCCTTGTGTCGAGTGCTGCGCGCATGTGGGCGATGGGCGAGCAACGATGGCATGGCACAAGAAGAGGCGCGCGCGCGCGAGGGCGAGAGCTGGTCGCCCAGCGCGCGCGCGAGGGCGATAGTTGGTCGCCCAGCGATCGCAGCTCAGCGCGCCAACACGCGTGGCCTCGAGCGCTTGCTTGCGCGAGCGAGCGAGCGAGCACCATCGTAGCTGCTGCGTTTGCGCGTGGCTGCTGCGATGATTTGCCATGGGCCAGCGATGGTCGTGCAATCGATGGGGCTTGGGCGCAAGCCCAATTGCTCGTCATGTTACGACTGTCGAGTTTTAAATTTTAATTTGAAATTTTTCAGTTTATGTAATTTAAATTAATTTTAAAATTAAATAATTTAAATTGTTTTCTTGGATTTTCATTTTGAATATTATAATTATTATAAATTTTATTTATTCTAATTATTTTACTAAAATTAAAAACCTTGAATTAATTTAAAATTCGACTGAAAAATAAATTAAATAAACGGATTCAATTATAAATTTATATGAGCTTTAAATTTTAATTTAATTTGTATGTTTCCGGTTATACTAGAAATACATTTTTATGTTTAAAATTAATAAAGCATATGAATTTATTGGTTTAAGTGGGAGCCCTTTTTAGTCATAAACTCTTGATTAGGTCTACAAAACCTTTAAGGTTAAACAACTTGATTAGAATTAATAAGGACTGAATAATTGGTAGATTATTGGTGCCCTTGATTAATTGCTGCAAATGTTTATATGATGCATACAATGTGTTTTAACTAACCAATTATGTGGGCCATTCATGATAATGAATGGATGAATGGTATATATTGTATATGTACTGTTTTGCAGGTTATGAAGTGACTAGTATGGCCCAAATAGGATAGAAAATATGGTCTGCGTACCATTAATTTGAATGTAATTGGTCTAAAGTACCAAATTTGTTTTTCAATTTAAATATGGTTTGCGTACCATCAAATAGTTGTAATTAGTTTTAATTATAGCTTATCCTATTTGGAGAAAATGGCGCCTCCCACGGTGAAATTCAAGACGAAGTTTCCATTTTCAAGACGGACTTTGAAGTTGAAGCTTCAAGATGAAGTCGGGCCATACTAGATCACATTTATCTTATGCATGCTTTAAGTTATTTATTGCTTTAAATATGTCTTAATTATGCATGAGATTGTGGCTTGATTATGTTGCATGATTAAGGATTTTAGTGCACTTAAAATCTAACCAACATAGTAAGAGCCTTAAGTTCCAAACTTAAAAATTGAGTTAAAAGGTGCCATGCCAAAATAACACTTACTTGGATATCCTTTACATCGATCTTAGTAATAGTTTTCCGCCATAGCGAGGTGTTACTTGTCGATACTAAAGGGGTAAGGTACACAAATAATTGTGAGTACATGTTAGTTTTGGTGAAACTCAATGATATAAGTAAGGAGTCCTTTTATGTCGTGGCAAAATCGATAGGTTTACCTAATAAGTTCTTAGACGTACCTATCAACCAAGAGTAGTTTCTAGACTATTAGCAAAAGGCTTTTGCTTACCTAAACGATTTTAGAATTGAGTCTAAATACATAATGTGCTTAATTCTTCAATGGATTTTAGGATCTTGGAATCATTTTATTCACACTTGCCGGAACACATAATTTGAATAAAATGCTTAATGAACATTGAATTATGCATGTATGCTAGAATTTAAGTTTATTAAGAGAAACTGTGAATGGTTATTTATTTGTTTATTCTTTTCAATTGTAGTTTTAATTATGGCAAACAACAATTCATTCAACATTCGATCAATTCTCGAAAAGGAGAAGTTGAGCGGGAAAAACTTCCTTGACTGGCAAAGGAACTTGCAAATAGTTCTTATGCAGGAAGAAAAGGAGTATGTCCTGGAAGAGGCGATGCCCGAAGCCGCAGGCGACGGGGTCACTCAGGCAGCCCTCAATCGTTGGATTGATGCCAACATGGATGTGAAATGTCTAATGCTCGCCACCATGAGTGCAGATCTGCAGAAAACGTTCATCAACTCAGATGCTTTCACAATCATCAGTGAGTTGAAGAACATGTTCCAAGATCTAGCTCGAGTCGAAAGATTCGAGACTCATAGGCAAATTTTTGAAACCAAGCTTAAGAAAGGCGAGCCCGTAAGTCCACATGTTCTCAAAATGATTGGACTCATTGAGAATATGAGTCGGCTGGATCAGCAATTCTCTTAGGAAATGGCTGTAGAAACCATCCTCTATTCTCTTCATAACGGGTATGATCAGTTCAAACTGAACTACAGTATGAATAGTCTGGACAAAACACTCACTGAGCTTCACGGTATGCTGAAGACCGCTGAAAAGACACTCAAAAGTGATAAGCAGGATGTGCTTATGGTGCGTGGGGGCAAGTTCAAGAAATCTGAAAAGAAGAGGAATGCTAAGAAAGGTGGCAACAAAGCCAGCCCAACTAAGCAAACTGGCGCCAAGTCTGAAAAGTGGAAGGTCAGTCAACCCACTTCTGAAACCGAATGCTTCTACTGCAAGAAGAAGGGGCATTGGAAGAGAGATTGCTTGAAGCTAAAGGAAGATCAGAAGAACGGAACAGTCGTTCCATCTTCATGTATTTTCGTTATAGACTGTATACTTGCTAATTCAACTTCTTGGGTATTAGATACAGGTTGTGGCTCACACTTATGTTCCAATTCACAGGGACTAAGAAGAAGTAGAAAGTTAAGCAAGGGTGAAGTCGACCTACGAGTGGGAAATGGAGCACGGATTGCTGCATTAGCTGTAGGAACTTATTATTTGTCGTTGCCCTCTAGGATAGTTTTGGAACTGGAAGACTAAAAACATCATTTCAGTTTCATGCTTAGATGCTAAGGGATTTTCCTTTTTAATAAAAGACAATAGTTGTTCGTTTTATTTTAAAGAGATGTTTTATGGATCTGCTAGATTAGTCAATGGACTTTATTTATTAGATCAGGACAAACAAGTTTATAACATAAATACCAAAAAGGCCAAAAAGGATGATTCAGATCTCACCTATCTGTGGCATTGTCGATTAGGCCATATTAACTTAAAACGCATGGAAAGACTTCAAAAAGAAGGAATTCTAGAACCTTTTGACTTAGAGGATTATGGTAAGTGCGAATCATGTTTACTTGGCAAAATGACAAAGCAACCTTTCTCCAAAGTTGGAGAAAGAGCAACTGAACTATTGGGTATAATCCATACAGATGTATGTGGACCAATGAGTACAAATGCTAGAGGTGGTTTCAGCTACTTTATCACTTTCACTGATGACTTCAGTAGATATGGTTATGTCTACCTAATGAAGCATAAGTCTGAATCCTTTGACAAATTCAAGGAATTTCAGAGTGAAGTAGAGAATCAATTAGGCAAGAAGATTAAGGCACTGTGGTCTTAAAGAGGCGGTGAATATCTGAGCTATGAATTTGATAACCATCTGAAAGAATGTGGAATTCTATCAGAATTGACTCCTCCTGGAACACCACAATGGAACGGTGTGTCGGAACGGAGGAACAGAACCTTGCTAGACATGGTTAGGTCAATGATGGGTCAGGCCGAACTTCCATTAGAATTTTGGGGACATGCACTAAATACAGCTGCACTCACTATAAATAGAGCTCCATCTAAATTTGTCGAAAAGACTCCATATGAATTATGGTTTGGAAAGCCTCCAAAAGTGTCTTTTCTTAAGATTTGGGGATGTGAAGTATACGTCAAACGATTAATTTCAGACAAACTCCATCCGAAATCTGACAAATGTATCCTTGTGGGCTATCCAAAGGAAACAAAGGGGTATTACTTCTACAATACATCTGAGAACAAGGTGTTTGTTGCTCGAGATGGTGTCTTTTTGGAGAAGAATCACATTTCCAAAATGACAAGTGGGAGAAAAATAGACCTCGAAGAAATTCGAGTCGAACAACAAACTCTAGAGAATGCTCAAGATGACATTCAGGATGAAACTCAGAGATCTTTAGAAGTATCTTGTGAGAATCATGGTCAATCTAGAGATGTAACCCCGCGTAGATCGCAGAGATATAGATCTCAACCGGAAAGGTACTTAGGTATTTTGACGAACGAGAGCTATGACGTTCTATTACTTGAAAGTGATGAACCTACGACTTACAAACAAGCTATGACGAGCCCTAGCTCCAAGCAATGGCAAGAAGCCATGCAATCTGAATTAGACTCCATGTCAGAAAACCAAGTATGAGATTTGGTCGATTTGCCAGATGGCTACCAAGCCATTGGAAGCAAATGGGTTTTCAAACTGAAAAAAAGGACAAGGATGGGAAACTTGAAGTTTTCAAAGCTAGATTGGTTGCAAAAGGTTACAGGCAAGTCCACGGTGTGGATTACGATGAAACCTTTTCACCAGTTGCAATGTTAAAGTCTATTCGGATAATGTTAGCAATCGCTGAATATTACGATTACGAAATATGGCAGATGAATGTTAAAACCGCTTTCTTAAACGGCGTTTTAACAGAAACTGTGTTCATGACACAGCCTGAAGGTTTTGAGGATCCAAAGAATGCTAAAAAGGTATGCAAGCTAAAGAAATCAATCTATGGATTGAAGCAGGCATCAAGCAGCTGGAATATACGTTTTGATGAAGCAGTCAGTGACTTTGGTTTCATTAAGAACGCAGACGAATCTTGTGTATATAAGAAGGTCAGTGGGAGCAAAATTGCTTTCCTAGTATTATATGTCGACGACATATTACTTATCGGAAATGACATTCCTATGTTGAACTCTGTCAAGATTTGGGTTGGGAAATGTTTTTCAATGAAGGATCTAGGAGAAGCACAGTACATATTGGGCATCAAGATTTACAGAGATAGATCTAAAAGGATGATTGGACTTAGTCAAAGCACTTATATCAATAAGGTGCTTGATAGGTTCAAGATGGAAGACTCCAAGCGAGGCTACCTACCCATGTCTCATGGAATAACTCTAAGGAAGACTCAGTGCCCAAAAACACTTGATGAGCGTAGACGAATAAATGGGATTCTATATGCATCATTGATTGGTTCAATAATGTATGCTATGATATGTACACGCCCGGATGTTGCGTACGCACTCAGTGCTACGACCAGATACCAGTCAGACCCAGGAGAGGCACATTGGACTGCTGCCAAGAATATTCTGAAGTACCTGAAAAGGCACAAAGATGACTTCCTGGTCTATGGTGGAGATGATGAATTAATTGTTAAAGGCTATACTGACGCAAGTTTCCAAACCGACAAAGATGATTTCAGATCACAGTCTGGGATTGTCTTCTGCCTCAACGGAGGTGCAGTAAGCTGGAAAAGTGCTAAGCAAAGCACCATTGCGGATTCTACAACTGAAGCGGAGTACATTGCTGCACATGAAGCAGCAAAGGAAGCTATATGGCTAAGGAAGTTCATAGGTGAACTTGGTGTAGTCCCCTCCATTAAAGGACCAATAGCCATGTATTGTGATAATAACGGAGCTATTGCACAAGCAAAGGAGCCTAGACACCACCAAAGAGTCAAGCATGTACTTCGTAGATTTCACCTTCTACGAGAGTTAGTTGAAAGAAAAGAAGTCGAGATAAGCAAGATTGGAACTGATGACAACATATCAGATCCATTGACCAAACCTCTGCCGCAGGCGAAGCACAACTCGCACACTGCAGCTATGGGAATCAAGCATATTGGAGAATGGCTATGATGTCCTTTTTTAATGTTTTAAAGTTTTAGAGTTTAATTCTTTGTAAAACATTATTGGTTAATCATTCACAATAAATGAATAGAATTCATTTTTCCATTTAATTTGTGGTTTATTAAATGATGAGTCCCTTCAATCTGACGATATATTCAAGATAGACTGTCAGGACCAGTCTTGTGACTAAGAAATGTCTATCAAGTGAACTTGAATGTCAAAGGTTGAAAATGGTCCCTGGTCGGAGTTTTCTATAAAATTGGACGCATAGAAAACGTTAGACGACTAGAATGCAAGATGACTAGTAGTTCTGTTTCTTGAACTATGTGGACATGGCAATGTCGTAATCATTTGCATAGATACTTACTTTGGGAAGACTAGTATCGGACAGACCTATGAAACTTTACTGTAAGAGATGAAAATCTGTCATAAGTAAATTTCATTAAAATTATTAGACACTAAATCCTCAATACTTGAGTGATTTGAGATTACTTGTTTGAGAACTGGTTGCTTTGACGTTGACCAACCGTCGCACCGTAAAAGGTGGCTATAAAGGCAACACTCAGGTAATCACCTATCAAACGAAGTCTAAACTCAAGATCGCAAGATTGGGATTGTCCTCCCATAAATCGGGATGAGATGTTTAAAAGTTGTACAAGGCCACTCGGAAACCGAGAAACACCTCTGGACATAATAAGGATGACAACTCTTACCTTATGTTCAAGAGCAAGCATCGAGCGACAAAGGAATTAGGTAATGCACACTTGTCCCTAAGGACAAGTGGGAGACTGAAGGAAATAATGCCCTTGGTCCAAGTATGCATATAATATTAAGTCTAATAAATGCGGTTCAGTATTAATTAACAAGTTAATAATTCAGTGAGATCAAGTGTGCTGAATGCCTAGCTAGAGGCCGCTTCAGGTCAAGTGGAATTAATGACATTAATCCACAGCTTACTCTTGACTGAATCCGTAGGGTCATACAAATAGTACGTAAACGGATCAAGTATTTAATGGCATTAAATACTCCATCTATGAATATTCGGAATCGACGGATCTTGGTTTCAGTGGGAGCTGAGATCGCCACAAGTAAGAAATGAATACTCCGGAAACGATGATATTACCGGAAACGGAAATATGGATCGTATCGGAAATATAAATATTATCCAAGTCGTAGATGTTGCTGGAAACGGAAACATGGTACGTATCGGAAAATATTATCGGAAATGGAAATATTGCCGGAATCGGAAATACTGCCGGAAACGGAAATATTGTAAGAATCGGAAATATTATCGGAATCGGAAAATAATTCCGGAAACGGAAATATTAAATATTTGTTCGAAACGGAAATTAATTCCGGAATCGGAAATATTAAATATTGTTCGTATCGGAAATGAATTCCGGAATCGGGAATTTAATCGGAAGCGTATCGTACGAATTAGCATCGGACGAGGCTCGCTAGACGAAGGCCCAGCACGAAGCCAGGCCGTCGCCCAGGTTATGCTCCGGATGGTCTCTTCAGTCAGTCGAAGGTCGTTCTTCAGCTAATCAAAGTGCTTTTTTAACAAGTTGGTTATAGTTTCATCATTGAACAAACCGCTTCAAGCCTAGGGACAAATGTAGGCGCCTATAGTTTATCAATCACAAGAGCGAGATAAGTTTGTTGTAATTGCTTGGCTTGCTGGGCGATGGCCCGGCTTCGTGTTGGGCCTTCGTCTGGCAGGCCTCGTCCGATGCTAATTCGTGCGATACGCTTCCGATTAAATTCCCGAATCCAGAATTTATTTCCGATACGAACAATATTTAATATTTCCGATTTCGGAATTTAATTTCCGTTTCGAACAAATATTTAATATTTTCGTTTCCGGAATTATTTTCCGATTCCGATAATATTCCCTATTCTGACAATATTTCCGTTTCCGACAATATTTCCGATTCCGACAATATTTCCATTTCCGATAATATTTTCCGATACGTACCATGTTTCCGTTTCCGGCAACATCTACGACTTGGATAATATTTATATTTCCGATACGATTCATATTTCCGTTTCTGGTAATATCATCGTTTCCGGAGTATTCATTTACTTGCCTTTGACGATCTTAGCTCCCACCGAAACCAAGATCCGTCGATTCCGAATATCCATAGATGTAGTATTTAATGCCATTAAATACTTGATCCGTTTACGTACTATTTATGTGACCCTACGGGTTCAGTCAAGAGTAAGCTGTGGATTAATATCATTAATTCCACTTGAACTGAAAGCTAGGCATTCAGCTCACTTGATCTCACTGAATTATTAACTTGTCAATTAATACTGAACCCGCATTTATTAGACTTAACATTAAATGCATACTTGGACCAAGGGCATTATTTCCTTCAAAAAGCTGCTAATTTTAACGTTTGACAAACGCTACACAATTACTACCTCTATCGATAACCAATACCTAAACCGATACCTTGCCAAACACTTAATTACAAATTTAACAACTAGCGTCTTGACTAGGTCAAAGCTCTACCTGTAACCTCAAACGCTACTGTTGAACACGCCCATAATGGAGTGAAAATAAACGGTTGAAGAAATTGGGAAATTAGGCTAAGGAGTGAAAGAAACACACACTTTTTTCCAACAAAACATCACCACATTCACTTTTTTGCATTTTTTTACTTCTTTTTTTTTAATTGCACCATCTGGGATTTTACGCTTGTCAATGCACAATTTTAACTACTAATATCTCTCAGTATACATTTTAAAAAATTATAAAAAATTGATTGAAAGTATATTTCGAGACGAATCTAACAATATCCCACATGAATATATTTTTCCTTACATATAAATCACAAAAAATAACTATATAAGAATATGTGAATAGTGCTAAAACCAAGATGGTGCAATTATAAAAAAAATGGAGGAAGTATGTTATTCCAGTAGGAACACGCACAAGAGGGGGGGGGTGAATTGTAATTAGAACTTTGATAAAGTTTCTTGCGGAACTTAAGAAACAATCAAGAAACTGAGAATAGAGAAGACAATAACAATAATTGTGAAAACTTCTTGATACTAATCAAGAAGAGAATTCTTTTATTATGGTAATGCCTCGATTACAATAATCTCTCCAACACAAGTTCCTCTCAAACTCGTGTTCCTCACAGTAATCTACTTCGATTACAACTCCTTGACTTCTCTCTCTCAGACTTAAACTCTAAGTCTAAACAGGATAACTCTATCCTTACTAATACAAAATATAATTCGTGTTTGGATAACTCTAGATATTAATAATGCTTTTGTGTGGATATAAAGGAACTTAGGAACTTTGATATTAACTAGGACACAAACTGTTTTAGAAAATCTTAGACAAAACGTTTTTAGGAAAGCAAAAACTCTCAGAATGTTTGTGTGCTTTAAACCAAAAACGATTTCCCTTTTATAGTGTTTATCCTTAGGGTTAGTTCCCTTCAAAACCTCAACTGCTAACTGCCAGCACTTTGGTCTCCACGTCCCTTGACTTGAGGAACAAGGGGAAGACCACTTCCCACGTTCAGCCACAAAGCAGTTGGTGGTTTGACTCAATCAAACCCTAAAATATTTCTTTAAAACAGATTTTATTTATCTACAAAAACTTAGGAGAATATTTAGGAAAATAAGTTTTGTTTAAATAAAATAACACGTAAATCTATTTTATATTAAATATGTAAAACTTGTTTTTATTTATGAAAATGTTTTCCATAAAAATCGCTTCCAATAAAATAAATGGCCTAATTAAATCATAAGTTCCTTGAGTACTCTATATACCATTTGCATAATTAATATTTACATAAAATTCTAAGTACAGTGGACTACCTAGACTTTATGTCTTCCCTTTGTCTGGAACTTGCAACTCAGAAGCTTCAGACGTTCCAGCTAAGGAACATTGATGAGTTCCTCTCTTGCTAACACAGGAACTCTTGGCTATGAGTCTGTAATAGTTCTTGTGGATATTCGGAACTCTTGATATGTAACTGTGTTGCTCCTCTTGTGACTTCAAATTGGAACAGATACAACTTCCAGCTCTGAAACTCCATTGACTGTTCCAAGTGTACCTCAGGAACTTCACCAGTTTATTCAAGTTCCTATCCTAATAGAAACTTGGGCATATGCCTGTTCAAAGTCATTTAGCAACCATAATCAGGAAGTTTGCAATATGTGTGTGTCATCAACCAAAACTTAGGAACAACAATATTCCCCCTTTTTGGTGATGACAACACTTGCAAACTTTTTACAAAGAGAGTAAGTACAAACAAACAAGAACTTATACAGACTATTGTGAAACAGAACATAAAAATTGAAAAACAAAAGAGAAAGATTAGAGAGAAGAAAGAGGAGCACCCTTGGCTTACAGAGAGATTCAGAGAGATTGATTCAGGAACTGGATTGAGTGTGCCTTGGAAGTTTGCACCCATGACTTCCCCCTGTTGACATCAACAAAAAGCATAGCACGAAATATAGCCATTCCAAACACAGTGCCCCACGATCAACGTTTGGCAAGTTAAGCTAGCCTCAAAGTATTAAACCAACTCATACAATAAATTGAAAGCAAGCAGTAATGATCAAGACTAGAAAGCATAGATATGTGTAACCAAGCAAGTCAAAATAAGATGGAACAAATACCCAAGTTTAAAAATTATACAAACCGAAAGCAAATTAAAAAGATTGTTCCATGGCAAAAGATAAAGGAAACATGGGATAGGGTGATTTAGGCTTGGGATGGGGAACCAGAACCAGCAGTTTCTTCTATCACAGTCTCCTCAAAAGATTCCAGATTGTTGATCTTGGTGAGGATTGTGGCACGAGTTGCATTGGCTTGTTCTGAGTAGTGGTGAAGATCATTTTGGAGAGTCTTGACACTTGTAACCAATGCACCTATGTGGGCCTGCATTGAGCTAATCCTGTGATCTGTTCCCTCCTGTAGTTCCACCAGACGAGCAACTGTTGCCTTTAGCTCCAATATCTGATCATCCTTTGTGTTCCAGGCACCCCCATGATCTTGAACATGTTCCTGTTCAGATGGAACACGACGAGCTTTGGACTTTTTGGAGGATCTGGGTGTCCTTTTTCTTGGCCCAACAGTTTCAGGCAGTTCCTCTTGATTCAGTGGAACAGCATCCTCCTCTATGGGCATCTCCTTGACATCCCCTTCCTCATTTATTTCCATGAAGACAGGCCCTCTTTTCTTGTTCTCCTTCATTGCCACCCTCATGCTCTTTCTTTTTCCTACACTCTTCCTGTTCCCTTGAGGTAACGGGACCTCTATTTGTTCGAGTTCCTCCTCCTCCTCCACTTCTTCTTTAACTACAGTTCCTTCCTGATCTTCCTCATCTTGTTTCTCTTCCTTTCCAGCCCTAATGACTTTACCCTGAACCACTTTAAGATTTAATAGATGGAGCATTTCAAGTTGAAGGATTTGGGTGGATTTTAAGGGAATCACAAAGTATGGGCTAAGGTCAACTGAGAAGCTTTTGAAGATTTCTGTAAGAAGGGAGGAGTATGGAATTTTGAATTTGGGGATACAGGTGGATAAGTGTTTGATCATGATGGCAGGGAAGTTTATGGGAATTTTCCTTTCAAGACAATACATGAGACATGCATCAAACAGACTTGCTATGTTCCTCTTCTGAGTTCGAGGAACTACACCTCTCCACACAATATTAAACAGTAATTTTTGAAGAGGTGAAAAGCAGTTGTGTGAGGTGGAGGTGGATACTTTAGAATCTCCTCCAATGGAACCAACTATATCTTTCTCATCTACATTATCTATGGTCACTGTGATTTGACCTTTGAGCCACATATCAAAACCCCTATTGGGTGTACCAAACAGCTGTTCCAGATAAGAGGCATCAAATTCGATGCGAGTTCCATTCACTTTACTTGAACATACATTATCAACACATGCAAAGTTCTTGCAGAATTCTTTCATAGCTTCAGGAATTAAGGGGGATTTGGCATAGGTACTCAACAGACTTACCCACTTTTGTTGTTCAAGGATTTCCATCAACTCTTTAAATTTCGTGGCTTCACACCATGTTGAGTTGATTGCGAACCCCTCGACCAGATTGTTTTCCTTTGCAGTGAGTTTCTTGGACCCTTTTGCTTCCCCCTGAGTTTGAGCATTCTCCTCTGTTTCCTCGATGTTTTCACCAGAAGCTTCCACTCGTCGTTTTTTGGATTTTCTTGTGGAGGATCTAGGGTTTGAGATTGGGGATTTCATTTCGATGTCAGTGTTGGTTTGTTCCCCCTGAGTGATTGCGAGCATTGGATTGTGGGATCGAAGAGGAATTGGCGATTGAATGGGTGAGGTATCCATGGGAACAGGAGATGAAGGGTTTCTCTTTCGTTTGAGGGATGTGAGATCAGTGTTGTTGCTTGTGAGAACCATGGTGGGGGTTTTTATAGGTGGAAGGAGAGGTGATGTCAGTGGAGAAGGCGTGTGAGAGAGAGAAAGGGGGTTGCATGGATTGATTTTGGAAAGTGAAGAGTTTCTCCTATTTATTGCCAATGGAACCGTTCCAAACATTCTTTGAATATGGGTATTCGGTTTTTAATTTAAAAAATAAATAGATAAAAATAAAAGGAAAATGTAAAAAAATTGTGTTTGACTTTGACTTGCTTAATTTCGTATCTCTGACTTAACTAGTTTGAAAGGAACTGCTTACCTTGCTCATTTGAAGTGTGAGTGAATTTGCCACGATGGTAAGCTTCAACTATGTTTGCACACAAGATTTTGTGTTTGTAATAGTCTATATGTACCATGATTTTTGCTTTTGCCTTAGAGGAACTCCAATTTGGCAATTACCTTAGCTTGATCATTCCGAGTTCCATTCTCATTTTCTCATGTTTCTCTCTGTTCAAAGGCTTAGTTAAAATATCAGCAATTTGGTGATCAGTTTGGCAAAAATCTAATTTGATCAAACCTTTCTCAACATTATCTTTAAGGAAATGGTGTCTGATGTGGATGTGTTTGACTCGGGAATGATGAACCGGATCTTTTGAAATACAAATAGCACTAGTGTTATCACAATAGATAGGAACACAATCATAGATAATACCAAAATCTCTTAGCTGTTGTTTTATCCATAGAATTTGTGAGCAACAAGCTGCAGCAGCTACATACTCAGCTTCAGCTGTGGATAGAGCAACAGTATTCTGTTTCTTGGAACCCCAAGAAACCATGCATGGACCTAGGAACTGTACCATACCTGATGTGCTTTTTCTATTCACTAAGTCACCTGCATAATCAGCATCTGCATATCCTCTTAGCTCGAAGGATCCACTTCTTGGATAGTAAAGGCATAGGTCATCAGTTCCTTTGAGATATCTTAGTATTCTTTTCACCGCAGTTAGATGGGACTCCTTTGGATTTGATTGAAATCTTGCACATAGTCCTACACTAAAAGAAATGTCAGGTCTACTGGCTGTTAAATATAATAGAGATCCAATCATACCTCTGTATTTTGTTTGATTCACACTTTTCCCATTTGGATCAGTGTCTAATCTGGTAGCAGTTCCCATGGGAGTGTGATTTACTTTGGCTGATTCTAGCTCATATTTCTTTAGGAGTTCCTTCACATACTTTTGTTGGTGTATCATGATTCCCTCCTCGGTTTGCTTGATTTGTAAACCAAGGAAGAAGTTGAGTTCCCCCATCATACTCATTTCAAATTCACTGCTCATCAAGCTTGCAAAATCCTTGCACAAATTTTCATTAGTTGCTCCAAATAATATATCATCAACATAAATTTGAACTACTAACAAGTCAGTTCCTCTAGATTTTAAGAATAAGGTTTTGTCTATTCTACCTCTTTTAAAATCATTTTGAAGGAGGAACTTTGATAATCTCTCGTACCAAGATCTAGGGGCTTGTTTTAGTCCATAGAGAGCCTTATCTAATTTGTAAATGTGATTTGGAAATTCGGGATTTTCAAATCCAGGGGGCTGTTCCACATAAACATCTTCCTCTAAGAAACCGTTTAAGAAAGCACATTTAACATCCATTTGATAAAGTTTAAAACCCATGAAAGCAGCAAAAGCAATTAAGATTCTAATGGCTTCTAATCTAGCAACAGGTGCAAATGTTTCTTCAAAGTCAATGCCTTCCTGTTGATTATAACCTTTGACTACTAACCTTGCTTTGTTCCTTATGATTGTTGCATGTTCATCTTTCTTGTTCCGGAACACCCATTTTAGCCCTATCACCTTCTGGTGCTTTGGTTTGGGTTCCAAGTGCCATACCTTGTTTCTTCTGAATTCATTTAATTCTTCTTGCATGGCAATGATCCAGTCAGCATCTTCCAGAGCCTCAGTGTGATTTCTTGGCTCAAATATGGAGAGGAACGCGTGGAATGCGCAAAAGTTCCTTAGTTGTGACCTTGTCTGAGTTCCTTTTCTGATGTCACTCACAATGAGTTCCATTGGGTGGGACTTTAGATGCTTCCAAGGTTTAGGTTGAAATTGAGCTGCTGGTGTTGTGGCATTTTCGTCAGTTCCTTCTATGACCTGAGTTCCCTGTTGGGGTTCCTCTGGTGTTGTTTCTGGATCTTCTTGGTTTTCTGCTTGTTCCTCTAGTACGGGAACTTCTTGATTTTGTTGAGCAGTTCCTCTTGCTGTGTGTTTGCTTATTTGGAACTCCTCATCATTTTCTGCAGCACGAGATAAACCAATCTCGAAAAATTCTTGTTCCTGTACTATGTCAGTTTTGTTAGATTCATCAAATATTATATGTACACTTTCCTCAACACACATAGATCTTTTGTTATAAACTCTATAAGCCTTGCTATTTAAGGCATATCCTAGGAACACTGCCTCGTCGCTTCTTTCATCAAACTTCCCCAAGTTCCTTTTTCCATTGTTGTGGACAAAACATTTGCTCCCAAAGGCTCTAAAGTAAGAGATGTTGGGTTTTATACCTTTTAGTAGCTCATAGGGGGTTTTGTTTAGGATTGCTCGAATCATAACTCTATTTATAATGTAACAAGCAGTATTGACTGCTTCAGCCCAGAAGTTCCTAGGCAAGGAACTGGCTATTAGCATGGTTCTTGCCATGTCCTCTAGGGTTCTATTTTTCCTCTCAACAACTCCATTTTGTTGTGGAGTTCTGGGAGCTGAGAAATTGTGATCCATACCTTGTTCCTTGCAGTATTCATCGAATTTGTAGTTTTCAAATTCTGTTCCATGATCTGATCTTATATGGATCAGTTGGTGACCTGTGGTTTTCTGGATTTTCTTTGAAAATGTAACAAACTCATCAAACGTTTCATCCTTGCTTGTTAGAAATATGACCCAAGTAAAGCGAGAGTAATCATCAACAATAACTAATACATATTTTTTTCCCACTTCTGCTTTGAATTCTCATTGGTCCACATAAGTCCATATGGATGAGTTCCAATGGTTTTGTGGTGCTTACCAATTTCTTAGATTTAAAGGAACTTCGGACATGCTTGCCTTTTGCACATGCATCACACACTTTATCAGTTAGGAACTTGATTGAGGGGAGTCCTCGAACCAGTTCCTTTGATCTTAGTTTGTCAAGCAGCGAGAAACTAGCATGTCCAAACCTCCTGTGCCATAGTAGGGAATTTTCTTCAAGGGCACTGAGGCAGGTTAGATTGTTCCTGGGAACTGTATTGAGATCCACAGAATATGTGTTCCCTTTACGAGTTCCTTCCAAAATAACCTTCCCAGTGTTATTGTTTATGATTTGACAGTTTTCAGAAGTAAAACTTACAGAGTTTCCTTTGTCACAGAATTGAGAGATGCTTAGTAGACTGTGCATCAAACCCTCGACTAAAAATACATTTTCAATGGCGTAGGAACTTGACCTTCCAACTTTTCCAATTCCAATAATTTCTCCTTTCATGTTGTCTCCAAAGGTCACAGTTCCTCCATTGTAGGCTTCTAGTGAGAGGAATTTAGATTTGTCTCCTGTCATGTGTTTGGAACACCCGCTGTCGAGATACCACGAGCTGTTCCCCTTCACTAGAATCTGTAAAGAGATCAAAGGTTAGTTACAGGAACTCGGGTTTCCTCGAGTTCCTTTTCAACTATAACTTCAGACTTCTTAACCCATTTTTGCTTTACATAATTTATGTTTCTTTGATCCTGTTCCTTCATCTTGGAACACTCAGTACTTATGTGACTTCCACTTCCACATGAGAAGCAGACTTTTACACTAGGAAGATCCACATACTTCTTCTTATGACTATTTTTATGGTTAAAGCCCAATCCTTCTGTTCTCTTAGATTGAGCATTCTCAATCCATTTGGGAGGAACTTTAGGTGGTTGTCTCTGTGCCCTGGCCATGGATAGTTCCCTTTCCAGTTTCTCTTTTTGTTCCTTTGTGGTGATCAGATCTTTGTTTAAATTTTCTAAGTCGATGTTAAAAATTCCCATGTTGATTTCCAAGGATTTTGTAGGATCTAAACTTAAATTAAACATCTTATATTGACTGAGTTGAACTTGTAGAAGGATGTTTTCATTTCTAATTTTCTCGAATGACTCATTAATAGAGGTATTTCTATCTAGTAATTCAAAGAACCTGCCTTGGACATCAGATCTAATATTGTTCAGATAATTTATGTGGTCTTTACTGAGTTCCAAGGCTCTATCACTTTGTGCTTTTAATATACTTAGCTTTTTGTAATCATCTAGAGTTTCTAGCAACAGTTCAATTAGTTTTGACTTTGAGAGACACTGAAGAGTGGAGGAACTTACTTCTTCTGATGGAACTTGATCAGTTCCTTCTGTTCTAGCCATAAGGCAGAGATTTGCAGTTTCTTCATTTGGTTGTTCCTCATCGTCTTCTGAGTCTGTTGCTTCGCCCCATGCAGCTATCATGGCCTTCTTGAAGTTTGGTCTGTTGAAGGTAGACTTGTTAAAGCGATCTTTGACCTGTTCCTTCCCTTTTCCTCTGGTCTTGTCGTTCTCCCACAGAGGGCATTCACGAATTTGATGATCAGTTTCTCCACATTTGAAGCAACCTTGCTCAGTTTTGGAACTAGTGATTTTCTTGGCAAAGTTCCTTCCTTTCTGGTTTCCTGGTTTGAAGTTCCTATAGAGCTTTCTCATTCTTCTGACCAGCATGGCAGCCTCTTCTTCATCTGGTTCAGATTCATCGAGTTCCTCAGCCTTTAGAGCAAGTCCTCGACTTCTTGAGCTCTCGGGAACAGCAGCTCCAAGATGCAGTTCGTGTGTCATCAAGGAACCAGCAAGTTGTTCAATGTTGAACTTGGTGAAGTCCTTGGTCTCAAACAGTGCAGTGACCTTTGTTCTCCAGCGATCATCTTGTGGCATGCTTCTTAGTATTTTTCTTACCTGTTCATCTGTGGGAATGATTCTACCAAGAGAAACTAATTCATTGGTTATGTTAGTAAATCTAGTGAACATTTCTTGAATAGTTTCTTTTGGAAGCATCTCAAATCTTTCATATTTAGACATCAAAAGGTCAATTTTGGAACGCTTAACTTCATTAGTTCCTTCGTGGGTTACTTGAAGTAGTTCCCAAATCTGTTTTGCGTTCTTGCACCCCATGACTCTGTTGTGTTCATGAGGTCCAAGCCCGCAATGCAAGATTTTGACAGCCATGGCATTCATCTCATATTTATCAAAGTCTTCTTTAGAAAATTCAGACATTGGTTTAGGAACTACCTCGTTTTCAGCATTGGTCTTTGTTACCTCGAAGTCTCCAACTTCAATTACACGCCAAACTTGGTAATTTTCAGCTTTGATGAATATCTCCATTCTATTCTTCCAGTATGAGTAGAACTTGCCATTGAACATAGGTGGCCTTTGTGTCGAGTAACCTTCTTCCAGTTTCTCTTGTGAGTTCATACTTTCAGGAACTTGACTCAAACAGGGTTTCCTGTGTTTTAGTGAGTACTGGCTCTGATACCAACTGTTATTCCAGTAGGAACACGCACAAGAGGGGGGGGGTGAATTGTAATTAGAACTTTGATAAAGTTTCTTGCGGAACTTAAGAAACAATCAAGAAACTGAGAATAGAGAAGACAATAACAATAATTGTGAAAACTTCTTGATACTAATCAAGAAGAGAATTCTTTTATTATGGTAATGCCTCGATTACAATAATCTCTCCAACACAAGTTCCTCTCAAACTCGTGTTCCTCACAGTAATCTACTTCGATTACAACTCCTTGACTTCTCTCTCTCAGACTTAAACTCTAAGTCTAAACAGGATAACTCTATCCTTACTAATACAAAATATAATTCGTGTTTGGATAACTCTAGATATTAATAATGCTTTTGTGTGGATATAAGGAACTTAGGAACTTTGATATTAACTAGGACACAAACTGTTTTAGAAAATCTTAGACAAAACGTTTTTAGGAAAGCAAAAACTCTCAGAATGTTTGTGTGCTTTAAACCAAAAACGATTTCCCTTTTATAGTGTTTATCCTTAGGGTTAGTTCCCTTCAAAACCTCAACTGCTAACTGCCAGCACTTTGGTCTCCACGTCCCTTGACTTGAGGAACAAGGGGAAGACCACTTCCCACGTTCAGCCACAAAGCAGTTGGTGGTTTGACTCAATCAAACCCTAAAATATTTCTTTAAAACAGATTTTATTTATCTACAAAAACTTAGGAGAATATTTAGGAAAATAAGTTTTGTTTAAATAAAATAACACGTAAATCTATTTTATATTAAATATGTAAAACTTGTTTTTATTTATGAAAATGTTTTCCATAAAAATCGCTTCCAATAAAATAAATGGCCTAATTAAATCATAAGTTCCTTGAGTACTCTATATACCATTTGCATAATTAATATTTACATAAAATTCTAAGTACAGTGGACTACCTAGACTTTATGTCTTCCCTTTGTCTGGAACTTGCAACTCAGAAGCTTCAGACGTTCCAGCTAAGGAACATTGATGAGTTCCTCTCTTGCTAACACAGGAACTCTTGGCTATGAGTCTGTAATAGTTCTTGTGGATATTCGGAACTCTTGATATGTAACTGTGTTGCTCCTCTTGTGACTTCAAATTGGAACAGATACAACTTCCAGCTCTGAAACTCCATTGACTGTTCCAAGTGTACCTCAGGAACTTCACCAGTTTATTCAAGTTCCTATCCTAATAGAAACTTGGGCATATGCCTGTTCAAAGTCATTTAGCAACCATAATCAGGAAGTTTGCAATATGTGTGTGTCATCAACCAAAACTTAGGAACAACAAAGTATTAAACAACCATAAAGATAAAGTTTTGAAATTTTTCAATACAAGTACAAAATAATAAGATAAGCTCTTGACAATTGAATTAGGGTTTGTAATTTTGGTGCATAAATGAAGTGATCATAATAATTAGTCGGATGTGTTGAAATGAATCAACCTAGTTCTTTGAATGCTTAGGGTTTTAATTGATGTTTGTAGGTTTTGTGTTGTTTCACCCAATTATTATGTGAATCGGAATAGAGACCAAATTGGGCGAATTGAAACAATATTGATTCATAACCTTTCCCCCTAATCCATATTTGGTTCTTGAACTTTTTGGAGTTAAATTCTCTTGTAGTTTGATAGGAACTTTTTTATGTGGATATATCCAAATTGATTTGTCCCTAAATGTCTATATTCGTAATCCACATAAAGTTTATGAGTTTTCCTTAAAAATTCATTGGCGACACTTTACTTTGACCCATTCCCATAAAATCTATTGCTAAGTCCCCTTGGCCAAATTCTCTCTCAAAAGACGTTGTACCGAAAAAGGACCCGTAAGGTAGGGGCGTGAAATTAAGCACTACAACTGGCCCAAGTATTTAAAAAGCTTACTTAAATGTTATATAATGATGAAGCAAGTAGAGTAGTTGTATTTGAGCAGTTGGAGATCTAGGGTTTGGTTTTAAAAAAGATAAAATATTAAAATATTAAATATGTTGTCATAATTTGGATTTTGGAACGAATATCTGATATCCAAAACCCAATATCTGAAATAATTTCGGATATCCGATTTTCTGAAAATCAATATTCGTATTAGTATCCGATATCTCTGATATATTTTGATCGGATATCCGATCTGAAATCAATTTCGAATCGCATACCCATTAATTTCGGATCAGGTATTCAGATAATAGTTTTGCTCAGCCCTAGAAGCAACTAGAGTAGTTGATAATAAAGAGTAAAATTGACATTGACCTATTGTTAAGGAAAATGTCAAAAAATATTGAATAGTAACTGCCAGGTTTTGCTTCTATAGGTTAGAGAATTTTTTTGAACCTATAGGTTAGAGATTTTTACTTGACAGATAATTGAACATATTAAGAATCAAACTTTCATTAACAAACAAGGCGGATACTTTTTTTTTTTTTTTTGATGGAAAACTTGAGCTTTATTAGGTCTCAGAAATAGAAATTTTGTCTACTGTTACAAAGGATTCAATCTCCATGCGGCATTCCTCCATCCAGACTATCACTTCTTGTAAAGAAAGTGATAATTTGGCCATAGAGTGTGCAACCATGTTGCAGTTTCTACTAATGAAAACAATGTTACAAAAATGGAAATTACTGGCTATAGCTCTATTGTCAGCAATCAAAATCTGTAGTGCATTCCTCTCTTTTGTCTTGTCTGACAGCAGGTACACTACTCCTTGACAGTCAGTTTCCACCTCCAGTCTTCTAAAACCAGCATCAAATACATCAAACACGTAATGTAGGCCAAAAAGGTTGGCCTTGGCAACAAAGAGGATACTTGCATATATTATGCATTAGAAATGGAGGAAATATACTTACAAAGACAAACCCACCAAAATATAACAGAATAAGAATATGAGTAAACAACGAACCATCCGAGTATTTTAGCAAACTAGGAAGCAAAATACAAGAAACACTATAACAAACGGCTAGAGTGCTTAAAGCACCAAAAACGAAAACTAAAATTAGATGGAGAGAAAAGAGGACAAGAAAGCCATTTTATTAGCTTGTTCCATCCTATCATAACCCCTAATTATGAGACGATAAGCGCCGGGCTTAAGTCCCCCACTCTGTTTCTCCCTAAGTTTTAACAGCGCCAATGCATATTCCATATTTCCAGATGTACATAAAGATATGATGAGATGGTTAAAGACTTGAAACTCAAGAGACGGGCCTGCCGTTAACATCTTCGTGGCCCAATGCATTGCACTTTCTAGGTCCCCTGTTCTACACAAACCCATAATGACAGATGAGAAGGCTTGACAGTTTGATAAATCAACTAGCATACCCTCAGCTAAGCATAAAGTTTTATCGTGCTTTGACAGACAATGTATCAATTGATGGACAGACTTTGGAGGAATTATCTCTTTAGCAGCTTCATAAATTGCATGACCCAGTTTTGGCTTATCCAGTTTGCAGTACAGGTCTATTATCCAAGAAACACTCTCATCATCAACACTGTCACTTTCGATTCCGTCCTGTATACACTTAACCATTTTCTGGCAAACTTGTAATTCCCAGGCTTCAGATTTGCATCCCCACGCACAAAATACAACATTTGAATAGGAATTCAAATCTGGGAAGCACCGAAAATCTGGAAACTTGTTAAGTATCTCAATTCCAGATTCGTCATCTCCTTAATATCCGAATGCGTTTATCAATTTGTTGAGGATTCTAGTAGTAAGAATACCGTGGCTGTTGCTATCCTCCTCGCCAAGGTTTTCAATCAATACCAGTGCTGCTTTTAACAAGATTCCATGAGAGATCCAACCATCGTTTATCAGAAGCACAGTGCCACGGTTTTGGTCTTGTTAAAACAGGTCTTGTTAAAATACAGGTAATACCATCTAACAATAAATCACTGATCTCGAAATCATCTCTAGAAAGAGCCCATTTGAAATACTTAAACTGATCAAGGTGAGAAAGCTCTTCAGGTGGGTGTGTGATCATCCGACAAAAAAAATCAATATTAAGAAGCACATCCCAATTATCACGGGATTCAAGGATTTAATCTACAGAAACAGAATTATGTGTAAACAACGACAATAACTTTTCAAATTCAACCCCAGAACCAGCTTCTTCTTCAATTGTAAATTTATCATCATCAGTATCAGATCTACAAGCAACTTCTTCAATTGTTAATTTATCATTATCATTATCATTATCCGTATCAGATCTACATGCAGTGTCGGACATGGACATGGACATTGACATAAATCTGTGACTGTGAGTGGGTATTTGTATTTGTATTTGTATTTTGGGATGATGATGATGATGATGATGATGATGTTTCCTAGGTGAAACAAGTGAATGATAGTATGATGATGAAATCATGGATCTATGGTTTACCCGAACCGGAGGTTCTTCCAAACAAAATAATAATCTTGGTTTTGGTTTTGAACTTCTGTTCATCAGGGAACATCTTGATGCTATGCTTCGCCACATCTCTCTTCCCCTGTTTGACTGTTTCCCAGTTCGGCCGTTTCTGCGTCAGACCAAACTATGTGTTTGTTGTACTTGTATAACACGGAGGTTTAGCCGTTTAGGGTATGTGAATAACGGGTTTGCCCGTTTCAATAACGGGTAGATCCGAGAGATTAGTGAGTAACTGAGTTATTAATTTATATTTTTTGATTTATGATTCGCCGGCTCTTGCCTCTTTTGAAAGAAGTCAATAAAAAAATAAAGTTATATAATAACTTAGAATGATTTATTTTCATTAAATTTTTTTATTCTATATCCTCAACACCAACGCTCGGATTATACAGGCGGGTGTATGGTGCTCTTGGTGCACCTGTCCCAAAATGCACATAAATAACAATAAAACGCAACCAAAATAAAAACCGCAAAAAAAAAGAACATTAACAAAAAGAACACTAATATAAAAAGCAGACAAAAGGTACAAATAAAAAATTAAAAATTAAAAAACGAACAGTTATTTCTCTCTCCTCTAAAAAAAATTGACATAAATACCAAAATTGCAAAGTAATGTGACATGCAACTTCTCTCAAAACCGATTTCCCAAAAAAACTACTCAACTTCCTTCTACATTCTAACTCAATTTCAACAACAATTCCAACTCGATTTCGACTAAAAATCAGCAAAATGGGTAAAGTGAACAAATCAGACGAACCAAACACATCTGTCGAGTAAGTGGTGATTTTGGTTCTTCCAATTTTGGTTCATTTTAGCTCAATTCTTATCATTTTGGAAATTATACTAAAGAATTTGCAATTGTAAACAGAAATGATGAGATTCCTCTGAAAGATTTTCTGAAAAAGAAGAACAAAGAAATTTCAAAACCAGAAGAAGAAAATCCGGAAGCTAAGTAAGTTGTTTGTTTCAATTTCAATTTGAATATCCAGATCTATATTTAAATTTAAATTGTTCTTCTACATTGAATTTGTGTTCTAACCACCAAAATGGCGATATTATTCTAGTTTATGCATTTTATATTTAAATTCCGTAACAATTTAGGAGTAAAATTCGTAAAATGTTAGATGTTCTTTTAAATTCTTAATTTGTTCTTTTTCAACCGTTTTATGTTCTAATTAAAAATAGAACGACGAACCTTTGATGAACTATAACCAGATCTATATTTGTGTGTTGTTCTTTTAAGTGATGAAATTGTTCTTTTCCAACCAATTTACAAAAAACTAGTAAATAAAACGATAAATTTTTGATAGACTTTAAAACCAGATCTATATTTTTTCTTGTTCTTTTAAGTTCTGGAATTATTCTTTTCAAACTAATTTATGTTCTAATTAAAAATGAAACGACGAACCTTTGATGAACTTTAAATCACAAAAAGAACATTAACAAAAACACAAAAAGAACACTTATATAAAAAGACAAAAGTACAAATATAAAACACATCTATATTTTTTCTTGTTCTTTTAAGTTCTTCAAATGTTCTTTTCCAAACAACGTATGTTCTAATTAAAAAAATAACACGACGTTGAATTTTAATATTCGTTACTGAACTTCTGATACAATTTATTTTTTGAGATTAAAAATATGCTTTAATTCTGTTATTTTATTCATCAAAAAATATATGAAAACAACACTTTAAATATGTAAAAAGAACAATTCATCATTCTATAAAAGAACACACTATTTTGATGCCATAGAAATACAAAGTTATAAGAAAAGAACATTAAAATTGGAAAAGAACATAGAATTAAGAACGAGAAAATTTAGCTTAATCACCCGATGCACCTTCATCAACAGCATAAACCTCTTTGAATTAATAAAAAAATTCAAAAAATAGCTAAATTGAAATAGTATATTGATTAATATACTAGTTTTTTGTAAATGTAATTCAATTAAAATCACATTTCAGAGAAAGAAGGAGGAGAAAATTTATTTTGAACTTTCTCTCTGATAGAATCTCTCCTCTGTTGGGAGAAACTAAAAACTCTCATCTTTCTCTCTCAAGAATTTGTTTCTAAAATGAGAAGTAATGAATCCCAAAGGAGAAATATTATATATATAAAAAATGAAAAATAAAAAATAAAAAAAAGGGGGAAGGAGAAGAAATACAAGCCATGTTCATCCTAAGAACGGTGCACTTGTTTTTTTATTTTTTGGGTTTTGTTGTTTTGTTCTTTTATGTTTATTAGATATAAATCTTAATGTTCTTTTATGTTTGTTCTTTTTTCAGAATGTTAAGTATTGAAGAGCAAAGGAAGCTCATACTTGACCAGCAACAAATGCTGTTAAACATTCAAAAACAGCTGAAACAACAAGAGGAGAGGTTGAATGCACAGACCAATGCCTCGGAAGAAGAAAAAGAGGATGAACATCCAAAACCCCCACCAAAAAAGAGAAAATTAACTTTTCGATAGAGGTATATTCTATATTTATTAGTTCTACATATCATATCCTTTATAATCATTATTTTCTTCTTAAAAAAATATTTCTTTGATTATTAGTGGACAAGAAGATGATGCACAGAAGGTTGATGAACAACCTGAAATTAAGAGTAAACAAGAAACAGGGAAAAAAAGGAACATTAAGGAATCTGTTCCAAATAGAAACAGAACAAGGTAACTTTTGATTTTTTTATTGTTCTTTTATTTTTTGACAATGTTCTTTTAATATTTTATTATGTTTTTGACAATGTTCTTCTGTTGTGTACTTACCTTTATTTGGATTTAAGCTGTGTTCTTTTGTGTTGAACTTAATGTTCTTTTCTTTGACTATCATTGTTCTTTTACGTCACTCTTCTAATGTTTTTTTCTTTGTACTTAATGTTCTTTTTCCTATCTTTGCTGTTCTTTTTTATTTTTGTTGTTCTTTTGATTTTTAATTGTGGACATGATTCTTATGTTGTGTAGTTACCTTAATTTGGATTAAAGTGGTGTTCTTTTGTGTTTAATTTAATGTTCTTTTTTTATCACTAATGTTCTTTTGGTTTCTAAACAGATTACAAATATATAAGGAAGAATTCCCTGAGACGATGAAAGAATTCAAGGAGGAATTTGAAGCTCTACAAAAGAAAAAATCTGCTCCGGTGGTTAAGAAGCGCAAAGGAACTTCTAAGAAACAGACAGCTGTGTCTAAGGTAAAACTACAAATATTCTTCTTTGAAAACGGATTTACTTAACACATTTATATAATAAAATATGATAATATAATTTATTTTTTATGTTCAGAAGGGAAAAGAGATTGTTGTTCATTCTGATTATGAAGAGGATGAAGAAGAAGTGGAAGAAGAGTCAATATATTCCTCTGCCCCTTTGATAAAGAAGGTCAAATAACTCACTCTATATCTATGTTCTTTTATTATTCTTTAATGTTCTTTTAAAATATACCTAATGTTCTTTTCTGGTATAAGCAAACAGTTGTTGCTTATTTTGTTCTATTTCGTACATTTACTGTTCCTTTACACTCTAACTAATGATCTTTTCTCTTTTATTTCTGTTTTTCAGAGAGGTAATGATACAATGATTGCTGATAAAGAAATGGATGTGAAGGAAGAAGAAAAACCTGTGATTCATCCCAAAGAAAAGCCCCATGAGCACAAACTGAACGTGAGGCAAACTGCGCAAATGCTGATGCGCTTTTTGAAAGGAATTTCATCTGATAAAGCTATTAATAGGGCAAAACAACAAGCTATCACAGAGTTAGGGTTCAGATCTTTTCTAATCCTTGACATACCACCAAATGTAAATCTATTCCCGTACGAGTTACTTTCCCATTTCAACTCTTCAACCCGGGCCCTAGATTTACAAAAATCTTCTTTTGGAATTACAATAGGGGACATATACCTTGTGTATGGTATCCCTATTAGAGGAGACCCGGTAATAGAATGGGCAGATGAAACAGATCCAGCGGTGAAGAAAGTATTTTCTGATTTTTGGAAATATTGGCATGTGCAATCTGGATGCCCAAAGTTGGTGACAATGATAGAAAAATTGGTCAAAGAAACCACTAAAGTTGTTAATAACTGGAAAAGATCTTTCCTCGTGGTTGTTGTTATCAAATCCACTACCAACATATCGGTACAATTCAAATTCTTTTCTTTCTACTTAATGTTTTTTTCCCTATCTTTACTGTTCTTTTTTATTTTTTGTTCTTTTAATTTTTAGTTGTAGACATGATTCTTATGTTGTGTGCTTACCTTTATTTGGATATAAATTGTGTTCTTTTTGAACTTAATGTTCTTTTCTTTGACTATCATTGTTCTTTTAATATCTCTTTCATGTATTTCTTTAATGTTCTTTCCTTATAATTTTTCTTTAAATTTTGATCTAATGTTCTTTTCTTTGTACTTCATGTTCTTTTACCTATCTGTGAGGGGGTCGAAAAAGCACGAGGCTAATGCGTGACCTCGTCCCTCGTGGGCGTGACGTTGTCAAATCAAGTGTAGTCGGATTTCCTGTGAGTTTACACCCAATTGAGTAGTAATATAGGAGTCGTCATTCAGTTTTTAACGACAATGAGAAAAACTGACAAAACCCGGTTATCGTGACATAAAGGGAGTGCAATTATGTTCGACCACGACGGCCATAAGTTCCCTTGTGATCCCTGGTGTGGGGATCGCTCAACGTACACCCGTAGGGCAGAGATTGAGAGTTCGGGGGACTGTAACTACCGAGAGGAGTGCTCATCGATAATACTCCAGAGGCAGGTTATCCTTACTCGTTCAGCATAAGTAATTGAAGGGACATGCGTTAAACTATCAAACTATTCTGAATTGATTTTAGCAATATGCAACACATAATACTAAATCGATCGTGATTATCTTATTTAGATTGATTTAAGGTACCTAGCATGATAATTCAATTGTCCAGGGTATTATCTTATTAGGCGTGATAGATCAATCAAGTTAATAGTTTGACAATTTTATAAAAGGTTGATGAAAGCGATTAAATCATATGAGGGACACATTACAACGCACCCTTGAGAGGTGCGTTGTGGTTCTCAGAAAACTAACCACTTGGCTTTGCTGTTTCTCCTTTTATTTAACGAATCTCGGGTTTCCAAGCTATGTTCCAGTATTTAGGCTTAATTCATCAAGCTACAGGGGCAGGATGCGTTCTGTTCGACTTTTGGGTCGATTGCGACAGAACGCTGGATCAATTTCGCAGCGTGAGGCTTAGGCTTAAGGCTAGAGTCAATACTCGGGTTATGGAATTGTGTGTTATTTTCACATCGGTTTTAGGCTGTATTTATAGGAAAAGAGTGCGTGGAAAGATAGATTTTAAGATACGAATCGAAAAATAATCCGGAAATAAAAACGGCCCCAGGTATTTTCAGCGCCCAGGGCTGCGCACCGAAGATTTCGGCGCCCAGATCCAGGTGTTGAAAATAGGATCTAGGCCGAGTTCTTTGTCAGATTTGGACTCTTAGAACACGGAGCTTTTGAGATTTATCCGAGTCTTTTAGTGCGTATTAACTTATGACGGAATGCGTCTGGGCCCGTTACGAACTCTAGGTTCGTTAGGAATTTAATTAATACGTAACTCTTATTTTTGAATTATGGCGGGAATAGAATTCCTTTGCAAATTCTATCTCTTTTAGGATTTATGTTGGAGTGCAACACCTAATTCTGACAGGTTTCTATCTTTTATGATTTTGCCACTTTTAACAACTACTCTTTACGGCAGTTACTATTCTTTGCAGGTTTCTATAAACAGTAGTTTTGACTGAAATGAAAGGGTGATTGAGATTTGTTATTTTATAGGAGATGCGTTGCCAAGTGGAGATTTATGTTCTCATCATCGAAACTTCCCTTTCGGGAATGGGGACAAAAGTAGGTGTCTACAGTTAGTCCCCACTTTGACTGAGTCTTGGAATAAGACGATGGTCAAAGTATTAGACGGAGTGCGTCATACAAGCCATGGTGTATGTGACCTGTTTTGCGAGGGTCTCACGAGCCCCCGAGTGATAACATTTGACTTAAGGGTTATCACTTGAAGTGTTAACAAATTCCTCACGTGTCATGGAATTTTTTAAGTATAGAAACTCCCTCACTTTGTCATTGGAAGTATCTAAAGATGTTTTCGAAATCAAAGATATAAAATGTAACTAGGCCTGGCCAAGCCCAATCACGAGGTAAAATGTTTTTAAAGATTCTCATTTTCAGGGTTAGCTAAACGAGAAAACCCCCTTGTTTTTATAGGACGTAAAACGAAGGAAAATCCAACACATCGCTCTTTTTTGGAAAAGCGGAAAACCAATTTTTTGATTTTTGAAAAGGGAAATTATCCTTTGATTTTTGGAAAAGGGAAACCATCCTTTGATTTTTGGAAAAGGGAAACTATCCTTTGATTTTTGGAAAAGGGAAACCATCCTTTGATTTTAGGAAAAGAGAAACCATCCTTTGATTTTTGGAAAAGGGAAACCAGGAAAAGTTATCGCTGCAGCGACTAAGGACCTGTGCGGTTAGTGACGCAGACCCCGCCCGCTGAAGGTGGGCGAGCCTGTCCGCTGAGGATGGACACCCCGTCCGATAGAAGTGGACGATCTGTTTCGATGTTTTGAAAATAAGGACCTACGTGGTTTGTGACGTAGACCCCGCCGGCTGAAGATGGCGAGCCTGTCCGCTGAGGGTGGATACCCCGTCCGATAGAAGTGGACGAATCTGTTTTTTCGATTTTTTTGCAAACTAAGGACCTGCATGGTTTGTGATGCAGACCCAGCCCGGTAGAAGTGGGCGAAACTGTTTTTGTTTTGAAGATTTTATTTTCTTTTCATTTTCGAAAACTGAGGACCTGCGCGGTTAGTGACGCAGACCCCGCCCGTAAGAGGTGGGCGAGCCCTTATTTTGCTTGTCTTTTGAAATTCTTTTTGTTTTTTTTTTTTGCGAGAGAGAATTCTTTCGAGGAATGCTCGGATTTAGTTGCAACCTGAATGTGGGTTGACAACGCGCTTAGACGAACCATTGTCTCGTGGTCATCATCTTTCATGGTTTTGAGCTAGTCTTTACGGCTCAATTTTTCCACTACCTGGGTCCTTGATTAGGGGACTATGTATAAGTATCAACGGCAACCTTTGTCTTGAGGTCGTAATCCGGTTTTATCTTTTGAGATTATCCAAACACGGGACTTCGTACAGCGTAGTCTGGGAATATTGTTTTAACTTTGCATACTCTCTTTTGAAATATATACTTTCGAGCCCCCAAGCACTTGTACTTGACGGTCATTTCTTGTCAAAGAAGTTCCTTGGGGATACACATTTTGTAATGTCCTTTGATCGTGTTCGGGATCGTGCTCGTAAATGCGAGCGATCTTTGTAGTGGTGTGCTACTTTTAACAAAGCCGTGAGGTGCGACTTTCAGTAAAGAAAACGGCAATTTTCGAGTCGAATGGATACGTCAGGGCCCTATAGAAGTCAGAGTTTTTTTTGGGCCTAGGCTCATTTTCGGCGCCCAGGCCTGGGCGTTGGAAATATTTCACGCCCAGGTGGGGCGTTGAAAATATTGTTTGGGCTGGTCTTTTGATGACACAGTTGGCCTCTTGTTCGTTCGTTTTTTTTTTTCACTTGGAAATTCTACATATTCTCTTCTCTTTTGTTTTTCTTTATTTTTGGAACGTAGAATTATATTACCAATCGACTACGGAATGGCTGTTGCGTGCGGTCCATTAATCAGTTTGCTTGAATCATTTTTTTTTGAGCAATGACTGAATAGTTTGCTTAGAAGCTTGATAGGGTTCAGGCCCATTCCTGAAGTGGGCTCAAGCATCGTGCCCTTTCTATCGTTCAAACATTTGCTTTGAGATTTTTTTTTATTTTTCTACGGTCGTTTCGTAGCTTGGAGCCCCCAAGTATGCATGTTGGGATGCTTCCTTTTAGCGTACGTTTTTTGTAGGTTCTTTCGAGAAAGATGCCTTGGGGTTCCACTCGTGTAGGTGCGAGCTATCCCTTCCGTGGTAGGTAATATTTTGCTACCTTTAATCCTTAATGTAGAAGTCGTGTGTCTTGCATTTTGAATTTGGGCGATAAGTAGTCTTTTCCTTTTTTACACATGCCCTTGGTCGTACCCGCATTAGTGCACTATGCTTTACTCTTTTTTTTTAGACTTGTACCATGGGATGGTTGAACTTATGGTGCAACGTAGGCTTGTGTGGCCTAACAGCGTGTCTTAGAACATTCCTCCAGGTGTTGGGATATCATTATTATTTTTTGCATTGGAGTACTTCATCACGCCTCGTTCAGGTGCTCGAACAAGTGTAGCACCTTCTGCGTGGGTGTGCATGGCTTATTACTTCGTTCGACGCGAGGATTCATAGATGTTTCTTTCTTGTTTTTATCCTTGATTTTTCTTTCTCTTTTGCTTTGGAACGACGTAGACTGTGTAACGGGCGCTTGTAGGGCGAGGGTTATGTGCAGTATTTTGATCGGAGTTTTGGTGACTCGCGATTTTCAGTTACCCTTGTTAGTGGGGTGACTTTATATTTTCTAAGTAGTGCTTAGAATTTGGGAGGGGTTGTAGCCATTCTAAGGTTCGTTTTACACGATTAAACCTTAGGATTGTTCCCCTATGACGTGTGTATAGCATTAGCGTCGAGAATTTGCGATAAAATCGTCATTTCGAGCATTTTTAGAGTGTCTTTCTCAAGCCCCCAATTGTAGCTACGGGATTGGCTTGGTGCTATAATGCTTGGCATACGTTTTTATGCATTCATGGTTGTAGGGGAATACAGTTAAACATTATAACATGTGCGGAAACAATCCATAAAGCCAGGAAACATGTATAAAGCACAGATTAAGCAAACTTACATTCGAAGCGTGTTTTCCACAATAATATGTCAACGAACACGAACAAAGAACTCCACTTGTCGTTCCTCTACTTGGTTCACCGACACGTTTGATCCGTCTTGATTATCGTATCTTAGACAATCGATCAAGATACTTTGCCTTTTTGGGATGAACACACTATGGAGGCTCAGAGAGAATTAGGGTTCTCTATTTTCTCCTAGGGTTGTGTGTATTGTGTTATGATTGTACTAAGTTGGAAAAATAGGTTATAAGGTTATTTATATAACCTTACTAACCGACCAAGCCATGAGGCAAGGCCGGCTAGCAAGCCCGCATGCCAAGCACACGGACACGCACAACCAGTGCGCCGTGGGCCGCGCTGCTGCTGTGTCGTGGCCTCGGCCTGCATGCACGCGCACAACCCTCGCCTCAAGGGCCTCTCTGCTTCCGCGTTGCTTTGCTTGCTCGCCTAGTCGTGTGAGCGCCCATGGGCCTTGAGTGCTTCGTGCACTCGGCTCGTGGGCAGCTCCTCGTATTCGCGATTAAATATATTTTCAATATATTATTTATCGTTTCGTATATGACGAATCATCGTCGTACGATACGATTTATTCGTCTCGCCTTTCTTACGAATATTCGCGATACGATATACGATTCCGATGCGAGGTTGTATCGTATAATACGTTTCCAACTTAAATCCCGAAAAGCTATTAAATGATATTCCGATTCATTTAATCCGGTGATCTGTTACGTGTCATTGGTGTGACCTTGTAGGTTCAGTCAAGAGTAAGTTGTGAGTTCAATATCCATTAGAACTCACTGATCGGAAGCATTGCTCCAGCTAGCTGTTCCGATCACTTGATCTCACTGAATTAATTGTTCGCAATTAATCCGAACCTTGGTATTAGACTTAATGCACCTTGGGTGAAGGACATATTGCCTTCAATCTCCCACTTGTCATTCAGACAATTGTGCATCCACATTCCTTTGTCTCTTAGTGTTACTTACTGAACATAAGGTAAGATCCAAGCCATCCTTATTAGGTCCAGAAGTGTTTCTCGGATTACAAAGTTCAACTGTCAAACTTTTGCAGAAGGTTAAGCCTAACCATTCTGAGCACGACCATGCATTTTACAGTATCTAACTCTCCGAGAGGCCTTGTTACACAACAACACCATATCCTATCAAAGATAGGAGGACAATCCATTCTTGCAATCTATGAACACTCACTTTGATTCATAGTACGCCCAATAACTGCTTTTATAGCCTCCTTTTACAGTGCGACGTTTAGCTAGTATCAAAGCGAACTAATTCTCAAACGAGCAAGCATAATCGCTCATGTTCCGAGGAACGGTTTCTAATCACCATTAATGAGAACTACCTATGACATGGCTTTAATCTCTTAAAGTGTTCTCCTGGTCAATCCGATACAAGATCCAATAAGTATCTATGCAAAAGATTCTGACATCCAGTCACTCTAGTTCAAGAAACTGAACTAAGTAATCTACTTGCAATCTAATCTTCATTAATCATTCGTCGTCCACCTTTCAATGACCTGGATTAGGGATCCTTTGTGACCTCAATATTCAAGTTCACTTATGGGTGTTTCTTTGTCGAAGAATCTATCTTGACATCCCATTTGAATGATTTGAATCACATGGACTTATCATTTAATACTAAACCAAGATTAAATGAACTATGAAATATGATTTCATAAATGTTAAATGTTTAAACCAAATCCTTACCAATTTGTGGGCCTCTAACCAAAAATCAAGCATTTAATGTTTTACAGATATAGGCCTTTCACCTAATACTTAAAACATTCATGAAACTCAAACTTGATTCCATATCTGCATATGAATGTTGTGTATCATTCAATGCAAAGGTTTAGTTTATCATACTTTGCTATCCTTAGCACCTTTTCTATCGAAAGCCTTTCGATGTAAGATGAAAAGATCTTTGAATATGTTTCTAGAATGATCTAGTCTTTCATTGCTGTTTAGAATGATAATCATATCTAAAATAGAAAATCATCCAGGTAGCAGACTTGTGATCAACCTGAGTTCATTGAAGAACTCCCACTAAAAACAATTCCCCTTTATTGCTTCTTAGGCAACAATGAATTCATTTCAATTATGTAGAATTTCAAATGATGCTTCCCTTTTGGAATACTCCAACCAGTTCACATAGATGTGGGAGATACATCTTTCAACTGAGAACTTGGAAACTAATCATTGATTAAGTTTCCCATGCATCACATATGGTTTAGAACCTATGTAACCACCTTTTAACCACGACGCCTAATTGCCCGTGTTTGTTTGTGGTTTGCCTAACAACAAGATCTAACTTTTGCTTAGGTAGATGCATGTAGCATCAAAACTTTAGTTATCTTCACTTCCTCTTATCAAGTTCTCATCCTACATCTCCAAATGTATTGGATGTTCTTGATACTGTTCCAATGATCTTTGATCCAGATCAATAGAGATTGGTATAAACTCCTCACGATCCAATGTTCACGAGTTATCTTGGCGACCTATATATCACATTATACATGATTGATTGTAATGCAAAAACCATTCGCATTTTAAAATCCATCCATGTAACTTTTAGCTTCATTCTGTTTGAAGAGACACTGAATCTTGCTAAAATCTTGGCATTGCCATGTGATATAAGGCGAAGGAACCTCTTCAAGGTCCTTCATGCTTAACTCTAGTGATAACAGCCTAGCTTTATACTTAGCTAAAGCATTCATAACTTAGACTTACTCATATGGGTTGAGAGTCTCTTTTGAGTCTCTCCATTGGGTTTTATTTTGTAATTACTTTTACAGAATCCAAACAACGCTTTAGATCCTATCCAATAGATCTTTAACCCAATATGTTCTAAGTTTTGCCATGGTTCTAATATTGACAAATACTTCAAATCTAACCATTTAGAATTTGAATGTCATTTTCAATAGAGAGATTTGTATCTCATATATAGAACCAATAAACTTGACTTAGCTCCCACTAAACTCCTCATCTATAAGATGATCCATATTTTCATAAAGCTATGATTGCTCTATAGCCGTTTAGACAAATATGGTCCAATTCCCACTTGCATGCTTTAATCTACGAATAGATTTCTTAAGCTTGCTCTTTTATCTAGCATCCAAAACTTTTACATTGTGTGATGTACACAATTCCTTTCTACAAGTCCAATTGAGTAAGGTGTTTCATTTTCCAATTGCCATACTGCCATATGCAATGATTGCTAGATTTATCCAAAATAGTTCAAGCATTCCGACTTGGTGAAAAAGATTTCAACATTATCAACGTCGTGAAGTTGTTTACAATCTTTAACCACCAATCTAGCTTCTCTTTTGTATGTTTATACAATATCATCTTTGTATGTTTTGAAAACATGTTTGCAACCAATGGGAGTAAACCCTTTATGCAAATCAACGTTGTATGTTTAGAAAACATGTTTGCAACTAATGGGAGTGAACCCTTTATGCAAATCAACGTTCTATATTTAGAAAACATGTTTGCAACTAATGGGAGTGAACCCTTTGTGCAAATCAACCAAATCATAGATTTGATTGTTTAAGATGAAGGTACTTTGGATGAAATGGCCTCAAACCATTTTGTATGGCCTCGAACCATACTTATATTTCTGATGGCCTCAAACCATACTTGGGAATTTTTAATTCGTCGTAGCTAACCTGTAAGTCGTATGTTTTTGAAGCACTTTCCAAAGTCTTCATAGTTTTCATTCCTCAAGATATCTATGTATCTATCTTGGTTGAATTCTACTCCTTATACGATTTACCTCGGTATTGAACATCAAACGTTACTGTCTATAAAGACATTACTCAAGTCCTTTGAGTATTAGGATTCTCTTGAAGCACTTCTAAAGTCTTCCCGAAGCTCTTCCAAAGGCTTCTAAGTACGGAGCTTTTCCAAAGACTCCTGAGTATCCTACATTTGTTTGTTGCTTGACTCGAAGTCCATTCAAGGTCATTTTTCTCCCAGTTGCCTTTTTAGATTTATGATGGTTTCCTAAAAGACATTATCTATAGCAATAACCATATGTTCTCAAATTTGTGGTAGAATCAATACCTTTTGTTTCTATGAGTCGCTCATAAAGAAACATATATCTATACTTGAGTTTGTTTGATGTAAACACTAACTCCCACTGGGTTTGACAACCCTAGATATATATGTACTGAAAAGATGTACTGAACCAACGTTCAATCCTTATGACATCTTATCCTTAGCTTTGACAACTTTGTTTAGTGTGAAAGTCACTTGAGAGTATCATTTAGAAACTATATAGGAAAATAGTCGTGATTATCGTTAATCGGAATAGATTCCGATTTTTCCATTTGGACATACCATATTCTTATGGAGCTTCAATTGTTATAATGCCATATAAACAATTTAGATAATCTTTCTTGGCTCATGCAAACATCACCTTGACCCAGCCTAGATGTTCCAAAATTCTTGCCAAGTTAATTTTATACCCATTTATGAATTGCATTGAAGCATTTACACATTTCACTTTGAGTAAATATATCCATATTTTCTCAAATTCTTGTGAAATAGGTAGGTCATAAAATCCATCTTTGGCCCATGAACTTCATTGTCTATAGTCCATTTCTATGTCATGTTCAACAAGCAAGACCCACGTGTCTTTAATTAACCAACTTTCAGAAATCCATGCCATGGGATCATAGAATGTTGACTTGTTGATATGGTCGTATGACATTTCCAAAGATATGTGGAACACAAATCAAATGTTTGATTTGAACCTTCTGAAGTTTGAGTGTGAAGAGATTCGTTTGTTTATTAATCAATCATATGACACAACCTTAAATGACCATGTCATTCAAATAAACACTTAACGAAGGTTTTTGTTTACTTTGAATGTGAGTCTTTCCGTTGTCCAAACATAAAATGATTATGATGATTAATAGAACATAACACCATTAAGTTCCAGCCTTTAGAAGAACTTTAAAACAAACATGATGACCCTATAATTAATGTAGCACAACTTTGCTTCATTTCCCACTTGTAGGTCAAGCAACCAGACTTAGCTCCCGGAATTTGAGTTCTTAACAAGAGTTAGAACCTTAAGCGGTAATCTAATACCATAGGAGTCTACTTGCTAAGTCGTTTCTCTTTAACATAAACTTCAAGGTAGAAATTGAATCTTGAATTCATTTCTTTTGTTCGCCTTTCCTAATCTTTCTAGCATGTTTTCTTATTGCTTGATCTTCTTAATTTGTTACGCTTACCAAGTCCCTTTCTTTTGTTCACTTTGAATTACAGCATCCAATGAGTCTAATTCATCATCGAATCAAAAGAAAATTGGTTGTTAACCATTGGTTATACATGAGTCTTTAACTCAATACTTCATTATTTCAAAACTACCCAGTATTCTGAATATATGAGGTCCAATTGGTCTACCATTCAAATTCTAGTTTGAAAACAACCATGAAGATCACTATAAGAAAATAGCATTCAAGATACGTTGTCACTCTCCTTTTCTTTGAGAATTGCTCTCAAAAATAGTTACCAATCGATCGAGGAAATATCGCAGTTCTATTGTCCGAACGCAATAAGGTTGAAGATTGACTATTCTACACAATGAACTAGCAAAGAAAACATTTATCATACTTTAATAACTTGAAATAAAAGCATTCACGCAATCATCAAAGCTACTAAACATTTCATTCATGCAATAAATAAAACATGGTCCAAAATGAATGAAACGATTCCAAGACTCCAAAAGTCCTAAATCCTTAAGCAGCTTTAGCATGTCTTAAGTAGTTTAAGATTTTAGGTAAGCAAAACCTATTGCTAGTGATCTCCAAATTACTCTTGGTTAATAAATTAATACCATAATTTATCCCATTGCCACAACATAATGCCATTGTTGTTTGAGTTGTAACCACAATCAACGTGCTCCTTTAGGACGCCTTACCACCTAAGTCAACTAAAATAGCACCTCGCTTTAGCGTAAACCTACTACCTTAGATCCTTAGATTTTTGTAAGTGCTTGATTTGGAAGGCAATTTTTAAACTCAATATTACTTAGACCTAGTTGTTTCTATGTTGGTTCGATTATTTAGTGAACTCAATCTAATCGAGTCATATGAAACAACTTGTTCATGCAAAGCATACATACATTCACGCATAATATATATATAGAAGTGCATAAATAAATGGTGATCTAGTATGGCCCAAAACATCTTGTCTTGAAGCATCCAATCTTCATCACCTCCTTGTTAGCTTGGCATCGTCTTGAATCTTCGTTCAAATGCTAACTTAAAGTTCTAAACTTAGAAATACTTGAAAATAATAAAATTACATCAAAATTTCCATGGTACGCAGACCATATTTAAAACTTTACATTCAAAGATAGAACGGTACGCATACCGTATTTAACTATCCTAAATTGGCTATACTAGTCACTTGGAGTACCTGCATTACATAAAATATATATTCTATGCATACACCCATTCGTGTGCTAAAACGAATGGCTCATGTAAATATGCAAGTATTTACGTGAATTAATTAAAATTCACGTTCACATAAACGCGTCCTAAAAGATTAATCAATTTCCAAATTATTAATCCTTAGACTTTATTCTAATTAAAATTGAATTTAATTAAAATAATGCGACCTACGAAAATGATTAAAATAATTATTTCATTTTAATTTCATTTAGTGGCTCCCACTCAAACCAATAATTATTCCGGATAATTAATTATGAAATATTAAATTAAAACTCGCGGCCCGGCCCAAGCAAATAAAATATTAAATTAAATATCCCGTTAGCCCAAATTAATGCAAATATACGAAACCCAACGAAATAAACAATTTTCAACGAAAAAAGTCCGATTACGTAGTCGGGCTAGGCTTGCGCCCAGCCCCATGCCTTGCGTGAGGCCCATGAGGCGCACGAGCAAGGCTCGCACACCCCATGCCCTTCGCGTGCATCGCGTCCCCGCAGCATCGCTGCCCCTGCGTGCGTGTTGTGCGTTCGTGTGTGTGCTGGACGTCGCATGGCTCGCGCCTTGCTTCGTCGCAGCCCTGAAAGCATACCGCCTGCCCCTTCCTCGCCCATCGCGCACGAGGCACGCAGCACGCTTGCTGCTGCCCGTGTCGCTGCGGCTCGGACAATGCACATCAGCCTGTATGGCTCGACGAGCCATACGTCCACCACACTTGTGTTCGTGCCCTTGGTTCGTCATACGGACCAACTCAATTAAAATAAAATTTAATTTCACGAACTTGCATTAATCTTATTTTTCAAAAAGTTACGATTTTTATTTTCGAAAAACAACGATTTTTAACGATTTAGTAAACTCCAACGACAATCCAATTTCGTAAAATTATTAAATCAAGGGCTAAAAATATTCAAACTTTTAAGAACGAACGAATCAACATTTAAATTTTTAACTTTTAATTAATAAAATCCGAAGCTTTAAATCGTTCATAAACAATTAAATTTCAGATTTTTTAATAATTTGGTTTAAGTGCGATTAAAATTAACGAACCATTCAAAATTTTAATCCAATAATTTTTAAAAGTAGCCACTAACCCATGAAATCATATCCTCTTTCCCAATTAACCGAATTATTAAACCAAAATTAATTAAAATTCAATTAGGGTTACAAATTTTATGAATTGGGTAAAGGCAAAATTAGGGTTTATACTTATCGGAAAAATCTGAATTTTTACCATAGATCAAGAATGTACCCAGAAACATTGCGTCAAAATTTCAAGCAATTCCGAGTAGAATAGGTCGACCTTTTTATTTGAATTAATGTCCGACACTTTTAATTTTTAATGAAAAATTAACAAAAACGCCCAAAAAACGATACTTCGAGGCCTGTTTTTGCAATTCCGTTCCCCTGAGTTGATCTTAGAAAATCCTTTTCAATCATATTAGAGTTTTAAAACTCGAAAAAACAAATATTTTTTATTTCGGAAAGGCTAATTACGCAATTCATCCAATAATTCGTAAAAATTCCGAAAATTCAACAAAAAATTCAAAATTTTCGACAGATGCAAAAACAATAAATCATGCTAATTCATGCTTTAAATACATAAGGCTCATGATACCACTGTACGGGAATACAGTTAAACATAATAACATGTGCGGAAACAATCCCCAAAGGCAAGAAACATGTATAAAGCACAAATTAAGCAAACTTACATTCGAAGCGTGTTTTCCACAATAATATGTCAACGAACACGAAAAAAGAACTCCACTTGTCTTTCCTCTACTTGGTTCACCGACACGTTCAGATCCGTCTTGATTATCGTAGCTTAGACAATCGATCAAGATACTTTGCCTTTTTGGGATGAACACACTATGGAGGCTCAGAGAGAATTAGGGTTCTCTATTTTCTCCTAGGGTTGTGTGTATTGTGTTATGATTGTACTAAGTTGGAAAAATAGGTTATAAGGTTATTTACATAACCTAACTAACCGACCAAGCCATGAGGCAAGGCCGGCTAGCAAGCCCGCATGCCAAGCACACGAACACGCACAGCCAGTGGGCCGTGGGCCGCGCTTCTGCTGTGTCGTGGCCTCGGCCTGCATGCACGTCTAAGTAGGGTGAGCCTTGGTTAAGTTCCAAGTCCTATTGACAATGTCTGATTTTTTCGAAGGGGATTCGCAAGCATTTGAATGAACGGGTGCCTTGAGTTCGAAGGAACGATGGGGCGATGCCGTAGAACAATCCTCTTTATTAAAAGCTTACTGCCTTTACTACTTGTTGGCGATTATGAATGTGTCTAGTGGTGAAAGAAGGTCTTAAGTGAGTTACTTTGCTTTAGGGAGGGTCAAGTCGAGTACTTTAGAGGTCATGGATGCTCGCGCTAGCCCCCATTCAATTGAGGCAAAGCGATCTTTTGAGTATTGGCTAAGTGCATAGGAGTGTGAGTGCTCCTTCTGGCAAGGGTACGTGCCCTTATTATTTTTCGATGTGTGCTCATTTTGGCATCTTGATGAATTGGATTCTTTCTTTGACTTAAATTTTTCTTTCGACTTGGATTGCAAGTAATTAAATTTCAATAAGGGACTCTATTTTTTATTCTTGTTATTTTATAGACTTTAACATTTTTGCAAATTGGTTGGACCGAATCATGGATTGCCTACGTATCCGCCTTAAGTAGATTTAATTTGGAATCAGGTCTTGCGTAGTTCTTAGCCAGAAAATGGTTTCTTAGAATGCCGATTTTAAACAAGTACGTTCGAGTGGAATCGTAATGTTTGAAATAGGGTGAAATAAGTGTACGACAATTTTGGAGCGCGTGTATTTTGCGTATTTTATACGATCTTCTACCCCCCCAAATGTTCGTTATTTTTCCGCATGTATATAGGAAAATATACGAACACTTTTAGGAATTCGGAGTTAATAAGAAAGAACGACGCCCAGGGCTGGGCGTTATTATTTTTGGCGCCCAGGTCTGGGCGTTGAAAATGTGTTCTTGGCTGCCTTTTGGCGCTGCTCCTTTTCGTTTTGTGCCAAATATTTGTGAATCTTTTTTTGTGTGCTAAATGCTTCTTTTCCTTTTTTAGACGAACTTTAAAGGCGCTTTGCAAAGTTTTTTTTTTAATTATTTTTTTTACGTTAAGTGTAGAATGTACTTTTCATTTGTCTTTTTTTTTATTCGTGACTCAAGACGGCTTGAAAGATGGGTTGAATGAGATAGGATAATTTGTATACGTATTAGTCAAGCATGAGGATTGGAAAGGGTAGACATCGTAGAACTTTATGTAGTTTTTGTGGTATGATTTGGATTGGTTGACTCAATTCTTTTCCTTCGTTTACTTGGGTAAATTCCGCACTTTGGGAGGTACGGGCTAAGTATTTCATGGCTCGCTCTTTTCGCTCTCCCTTTTCTCTTTCTCTTTTCCACACTCTCTTTTTCTCTCTCTTTTTTCTTTTTTGCTTGGGATTCCTCCCCCTTTTTTTTATCTGGGATAAAAGGTAGATAAAAGGTAAATGTAGATGGTGTAGATGGTTATATTTGGGGTAGATGGTGTAGATACAAGGTAAATGTAGATGGTGTAGATGGTGTAGATAAGAGGTAAATATAGTTGGTGTAGATGGTGTAGATAAAAGGTAAATATAGTTGGTGTAGATAAAAGGTAAATATAGTCTCGTCATTTGGGGGGCTCTCATAATAAGATATTGTAGATGGTTGTGGTCTTTGAGTCACGAGACGAGACTGAGTGAGCCTCGTTTGGGTAGGCCTATAGTGGACCTTTAATTTTAGCAGGCCTAGGGTGGACCTTTAAATTGTCTTACTTTGCAAGCGTATTTAGTCATTTTTTAAAATATGCAAATAGCGTAGATTCAGAATGTTGTTTTTTCTTTATTGAAATTTAACGAAAGAATTACATCGAAAATAATTTTTTTTGCTTCTTTTCGGATTCCAGTTTCCGGGATTTAATTTGGAAGTTGTGATTTAGACTCGAACTTTCATTAATTTTTCTGATTATAACCCGTGTAGGAATACAAGGAGGTGGCCTAAACTCAAAATAATGACGTGGCGTAAGCCTATAATACTTGACCAAGCAACTTTCAGACTTAGGCTAATTGGACCATAACTTTCGTTGGTTGACACTTTAGATTTTAACCCTTGGGTGTTCATTTGTCATGCGCCATTTTGCTTAATGTTGGCAAGGTAGTTAGTTGGGGAGATCGAATTTTCATTTTTGCAAGACTAGAATCATTAGTGCGGCTTCTCTCTTAGTGTGTATTGCTTTACCTCAATGGTAGCCTTATGGCATGCCGATTTGGGTATTTTCATGGTTCGTCATGTTGCATTCATGGAAAATATTTTAGTCCGTACTTAGGAGTACTTCAAGGAGCGAGTGGCTCGAGAGGACTATGATAGTCGTGACCCAATGTGATCATAAGCCTTGAGGCCATTAATTTTTCCAATGGTATTGACACCTTAGGCTCACTTTGGGGGTTGTGCAACTATGGAGTAATGATTTTCAGAATGTGACTGTTTCCATTTGGCAAATACTTGAATTACATAATATATTCTTTTTATTGGTGAGAGAGAGTATTGAGGCCGTAGATTCTTAGCAAGGGATGACAATTACATATGGGTGCTTATTGATTTCCTTTAAATGTTAGGAAGGGAGACTCAATATGGTTTAACCTTTTAACTTGCAGAACGACGCCAAGCATTAGAACCGATTCTATGTATAAGACAACTAAGACTTAGGATTTAGATTGTACTTTGGCATAGCCTAGTCTAGACTCGGATTTTTTTATTTTTTTATTCGAACATTATTTTTCCTTGAAAACCTTATTCGAACATCATTTTTTGAGTACTTTGCCCATGTGACATTCAAGGTCATTTAATCAACGTGCTCGGTTTAGTGCTGAACATAGTCGTCATAGGAGGCCTAGTGACGACACAATGAGTTGTTTATTTTATAAGTCGTGTTTCCAAATCGAGTGCCTTTTTTCATACGTCCTTGTAACAGATTTGTCGCTCATTATTCAAAATTTTTTTTATGCGCGGGGACCAAAGCTGCTGGGCCTGACCACTAGGCTAGGTAGCAACTTCGGCGCCCAGGCTGGGCGTGGAAAATGATTGGCGCCCAGCCAGGGGCGCTGAAAATGCGTCCCTGACTGGTACTCGTATTCTGTTCGTCTATCCTTTTCTCGTATATACAACTTAATTTTGCGTGTTTGCCTAATAACGTCCTTTACGCGTTGTGCAGCGTTGTGGGATCCGTTACCGGCTGTCCAGGGCGTCGTTTATTTTTGTGGCGATCTCCCGGGGCTTCGGAACACGTATTTTGGCATAACTCTTTGGCCAATTGGTGTTTATGAATGTTTGGGCAATTTTTTTAGTCGTTGGTTTTAATGTCGCGTTTATCATCATATAGCACATAATTTCTACACATAACTACATTACAAACATGGATTGAAAATTAAATATGTCACGTAGTTTATGATAGGCTTCTATGGGTAGTATTTGCGTCGGCTTGGTACCGCTTCTATTGTCGATCCAACACATGCCCCGGTCGGGGTAGTGCATTCACCAGCAAATTTCGTCCCAAGAGGCCAATCACGATGTAAGCCAAGGGGGCATGCACCAATGAGAGGGACCTAGTGGGCGAGCGATTGGGTTTGGGATAGGTGTACTACTAGCGAAAGTGCCGAGTGGACAACATTCGAAGCGTATGCACCCCCCGAGTGGCGATGGGTATCCTTATTCCCAACTCCCGAGATGAAACATGCCAAGGGAGCCAAGATTCGTTATGCGGTTCTGTCCGTTCACATTAATATGCTGATTTTCAAGTCGTCCCAACTTGATAGGGAAATAAACGCGGGGTAGGATCGTTTCACCCTTCGGCTATTTTGATTACCTACGAGCACGAGTATTTTATTAACAACCCCAGCGGAGTCGCCACTGTGAGGGGGTCGAAAAAGCACGAGGCTAATGCGTGACCTCGTCCCTCGTGGGCGTGACGTTGTCAAATCAAGTGTAGTCGGATTTCCTGTGAGTTTACACCCAATTGAGTAGTAATATAGGAGTCGCCATTCATTTTTTAACGACAATGAGAAAACTGACAAAACCCGATTATCGTGACATAAAGGGAGTGCAATTATGTTCGACCACGACGGCCATAGGTTCCCTTGTGATCCCTGGTGTGGGGATCGCTCAACGTACACCCGCAGGGCAGAGATAGAGAGTTCGGGGGACTGTAACTACCGAGCGGAGTGCTCATCGATAATACTCCAGAGGCAGGTTATCCTTACTAGTTCAGCATAAATAATTGAAGGGACCTGCGTTAAACTATCAAACTATTCCGAATTGATTTTAGCAATATGCAACACATAATACTAAATCGATCGTGATTATCTTATTTAGATTGATTTAAGGTACCTAGCATGATAATTCAATTGTCCAGGGTATTATCTTATTAGGCATGATAAATCAATCAAGCTAATAGTTTGACAATTTTATAAAAGGGTGATGAAAGCGATTAAATCATATGAGGGACACATTACAACGCACCCTTGAGAGGTGCGTTGTGGTTCTCAGAAAACTAACCACTTGGCTTTGCTGTTTCTCCTTTTATTTAACGAATCTCGGGTTTCCAAGCTATGTTCCAGTATTTAGGCTTAATTCATCAAGCTACAGGGGCAGGATGCGTTCTGTTCGACTTTTGGGTCGATTGCGACAGAACGCTGGATCAATTTCGCAGCGTGAGGCTTAGGCTTAAGGCTAGAGTCAATACTCGGGTTATGGAATTGTGTGTTATTTTCACATCGGTTTTAGGCTGTATTTATAGGAAAAGAGTGCGTGAAAAGATAGATTTTAAGATACGAATCCAAAAAGAATCCGGAAAAAAAACGACCCCAGGTATTTTCGGCGCCCAGATCCAGGCGTTGAAAATAGGATATGGGCCGAGTTCTTTGTCAGATTTGGACTCTTAAAACACGGAGATTTTGAGATTTATCCGATTCTTTTAGTGCGTATTAACTTATGACAGAATGCGTCTGGGCCCGTTACAAACTCTAGGTTCGTTAGGAATTTAATTAATACGTAACTCTTATTTTTGAATTATGGCGGGAATAGAATTCCTTTGCAAATTCTATCTCTTTTAGGATTTATGTTGGAGTGCAACACCTAATTCTGACAGGTTTCTATCTTTTATGATTTTGCCACTTTTAACAACTACTCTTTACGGCAGTTACTATTCTTAGCAGGTTTTTATAAATAGCAGTTTTGACTGAAATGAAAGGGTGATTGAGATTCGTTATTTTATAGGAGATGCGTTGCCAAGTGGAGATTTATGTTCTCATCATCAAACCTTCCCTTTCGGGAATGGGGACAAAAGTAGGTGTCTACACTATCTCTTCTGTTCTTTTTTATTTTAGTTGTTCTTTTGATTTTAATTGTGGACATGATTCTTCTGTTGTGTACTTACCTTAATATGGATTTAAGTTGTGTTCTTTTGTGTTGAATTTAATGTTCTTTTTTTTAACTATCATTGTTCTATTGATCACTATTTCATGTGTTTCTTCAATGTTCGTTTCTTATAAGTTTTCTTTAAATCCTCCTCTAATGTTCTTTTCTTTGTACTTAATGTTCTTTTGCCTATCTTTGATGTTCTTTTTTATTTTGGTTCACTACTACAAAAGCCTTGATTTCTAGACACTGGGAGCTCGACGCTAGGCTATGAGCGTTGGGGGAAATTTTATATTCCGCTATTTCACGACGCTTTTTGTCGTCCAGGGTTATCTCGTCCTTTTTCGGCGTCGAGAGTACACGTGCAATCAACGTGATGTTTGCTAAATAGCTACATGCACTACTACAAAATAGGTTTATAGCAACGGCAATAAACTGTTACCATAGACCAATAAACCGTTGTAATAGGTCTATAGCAACAGTTTAAAAACCGTTACCAATAGGGGGCGTTGCTATAAGTCTATGGTAACAGTTTCTCGAATTTAGGCAACACTTATGATAAACCGTTGCCATAAATATCTAAGGCAACGCTTTTTATAGGCAACACTTTTAACCTATGGCAACAATTATTCAACAACTTAAGCCAACATTTACACGTTTAAAGCAACAATTTTTGCCAACTTAAGGCAACACTTATGTTATTCCAGTAGGAACACGCACAAGAGGGGGGGGGTGAATTGTAATTAGAACTTTGATAAAGTTTCTTGCGGAACTTAAGAAACAATCAAGAAACTGAGAATAGAGAAGACAATAACAATAATTGTGAAAACTTCTTGATACTAATCAAGAAGAGAATTCTTTTATTATGGTAATGCCTCGATTACAATAATCTCTCCAACACAAGTTCCTCTCAAACTCGTGTTCCTCACAGTAATCTACTTCGATTACAACTCCTTGACTTCTCTCTCTCAGACTTAAACTCTAAGTCTAAACAGGATAACTCTATCCTTACTAATACAAAATATAATTCGTGTTTGGATAACTCTAGATATTAATAATGCTTTTGTGTGGATATAAGGAACTTAGGAACTTTGATATTAACTAGGACACAAACTGTTTTAGAAAATCTTAGACAAAACGTTTTTAGGAAAGCAAAAACTCTCAGAATGTTTGTGTGCTTTAAACCAAAAACGATTTCCCTTTTATAGTGTTTATCCTTAGGGTTAGTTCCCTTCAAAACCTCAACTGCTAACTGCCAGCACTTTGGTCTCCACGTCCCTTGACTTGAGGAACAAGGGGAAGACCACTTCCCACGTTCAGCCACAAAGCAGTTGGTGGTTTGACTCAATCAAACCCTAAAATATTTCTTTAAAACAGATTTTATTTATCTACAAAAACTTAGGAGAATATTTAGGAAAATAAGTTTTGTTTAAATAAAATAACACGTAAATCTATTTTATATTAAATATGTAAAACTTGTTTTTATTTATGAAAATGTTTTCCATAAAAATCGCTTCCAATAAAATAAATGGCCTAATTAAATCATAAGTTCCTTGAGTACTCTATATACCATTTGCATAATTAATATTTACATAAAATTCTAAGTACAGTGGACTACCTAGACTTTATGTCTTCCCTTTGTCTGGAACTTGCAACTCAGAAGCTTCAGACGTTCCAGCTAAGGAACATTGATGAGTTCCTCTCTTGCTAACACAGGAACTCTTGGCTATGAGTCTGTAATAGTTCTTGTGGATATTCGGAACTCTTGATATGTAACTGTGTTGCTCCTCTTGTGACTTCAAATTGGAACAGATACAACTTCCAGCTCTGAAACTCCATTGACTGTTCCAAGTGTACCTCAGGAACTTCACCAGTTTATTCAAGTTCCTATCCTAATAGAAACTTGGGCATATGCCTGTTCAAAGTCATTTAGCAACCATAATCAGGAAGTTTGCAATATGTGTGTGTCATCAACCAAAACTTAGGAACAACAATATTCCCCCTTTTTGGTGATGACAACACTTGCAAACTTTTTACAAAGAGAGTAAGTACAAACAAACAAGAACTTATACAGACTATTGTGAAACAGAACATAAAAATTGAAAAACAAAAGAGAAAGATTAGAGAGAAGAAAGAGGAGCACCCTTGGCTTACAGAGAGATTCAGAGAGATTGATTCAGGAACTGGATTGAGTGTGCCTTGGAAGTTTGCACCCATGACTTCCCCCTGTTGACATCAACAAAAAGCATAGCACGAAATATAGCCATTCCAAACACAGTGCCCCACGATCAACGTTTGGCAAGTTAAGCTAGCCTCAAAGTATTAAACCAACTCATACAATAAATTGAAAGCAAGCAGTAATGATCAAGACTAGAAAGCATAGATATGTGTAACCAAGCAAGTCAAAATAAGATGGAACAAATACCCAAGTTTAAAAATTATACAAACCGAAAGCAAATTAAAAAGATTGTTCCATGGCAAAAGATAAAGGAAACATGGGATAGGGTGATTTAGGCTTGGGATGGGGAACCAGAACCAGCAGTTTCTTCTATCACAGTCTCCTCAAAAGATTCCAGATTGTTGATCTTGGTGAGGATTGTGGCACGAGTTGCATTGGCTTGTTCTGAGTAGTGGTGAAGATCATTTTGGAGAGTCTTGACACTTGTAACCAATGCACCTATGTGGGCCTGCATTGAGCTAATCCTGTGATCTGTTCCCTCCTGTAGTTCCACCAGACGAGCAACTGTTGCCTTTAGCTCCAATATCTGATCATCCTTTGTGTTCCAGGCACCCCCATGATCTTGAACATGTTCCTGTTCAGATGGAACACGACGAGCTTTGGACTTTTTGGAGGATCTGGGTGTCCTTTTTCTTGGCCCAACAGTTTCAGGCAGTTCCTCTTGATTCAGTGGAACAGCATCCTCCTCTATGGGCATCTCCTTGACATCCCCTTCCTCATTTATTTCCATGAAGACAGGCCCTCTTTTCTTGTTCTCCTTCATTGCCACCCTCATGCTCTTTCTTTTTCCTACACTCTTCCTGTTCCCTTGAGGTAACGGGACCTCTATTTGTTCGAGTTCCTCCTCCTCCTCCACTTCTTCTTTAACTACAGTTCCTTCCTGATCTTCCTCATCTTGTTTCTCTTCCTTTCCAGCCCTAATGACTTTACCCTGAACCACTTTAAGATTTAATAGATGGAGCATTTCAAGTTGAAGGATTTGGGTGGATTTTAAGGGAATCACAAAGTATGGGCTAAGGTCAACTGAGAAGCTTTTGAAGATTTCTGTAAGAAGGGAGGAGTATGGAATTTTGAATTTGGGGATACAGGTGGATAAGTGTTTGATCATGATGGCAGGGAAGTTTATGGGAATTTTCCTTTCAAGACAATACATGAGACATGCATCAAACAGACTTGCTATGTTCCTCTTCTGAGTTCGAGGAACTACACCTCTCCACACAATATTAAACAGTAATTTTTGAAGAGGTGAAAAGCAGTTGTGTGAGGTGGAGGTGGATACTTTAGAATCTCCTCCAATGGAACCAACTATATCTTTCTCATCTACATTATCTATGGTCACTGTGATTTGACCTTTGAGCCACATATCAAAACCCCTATTGGGTGTACCAAACAGCTGTTCCAGATAAGAGGCATCAAATTCGATGCGAGTTCCATTCACTTTACTTGAACATACATTATCAACACATGCAAAGTTCTTGCAGAATTCTTTCATAGCTTCAGGAATTAAGGGGGATTTGGCATAGGTACTCAACAGACTTACCCACTTTTGTTGTTCAAGGATTTCCATCAACTCTTTAAATTTCGTGGCTTCACACCATGTTGAGTTGATTGCGAACCCCTCGACCAGATTGTTTTCCTTTGCAGTGAGTTTCTTGGACCCTTTTGCTTCCCCCTGAGTTTGAGCATTCTCCTCTGTTTCCTCGATGTTTTCACCAGAAGCTTCCACTCGTCGTTTTTTGGATTTTCTTGTGGAGGATCTAGGGTTTGAGATTGGGGATTTCATTTCGATGTCAGTGTTGGTTTGTTCCCCCTGAGTGATTGCGAGCATTGGATTGTGGGATCGAAGAGGAATTGGCGATTGAATGGGTGAGGTATCCATGGGAACAGGAGATGAAGGGTTTCTCTTTCGTTTGAGGGATGTGAGATCAGTGTTGTTGCTTGTGAGAACCATGGTGGGGGTTTTTATAGGTGGAAGGAGAGGTGATGTCAGTGGAGAAGGCGTGTGAGAGAGAGAAAGGGGGTTGCATGGATTGATTTTGGAAAGTGAAGAGTTTCTCCTATTTATTGCCAATGGAACCGTTCCAAACATTCTTTGAATATGGGTATTCGGTTTTTAATTTAAAAAATAAATAGATAAAAATAAAAGGAAAATGTAAAAAAATTGTGTTTGACTTTGACTTGCTTAATTTCGTATCTCTGACTTAACTAGTTTGAAAGGAACTGCTTACCTTGCTCATTTGAAGTGTGAGTGAATTTGCCACGATGGTAAGCTTCAACTATGTTTGCACACAAGATTTTGTGTTTGTAATAGTCTATATGTACCATGATTTTTGCTTTTGCCTTAGAGGAACTCCAATTTGGCAATTACCTTAGCTTGATCATTCCGAGTTCCATTCTCATTTTCTCATGTTTCTCTCTGTTCAAAGGCTTAGTTAAAATATCAGCAATTTGGTGATCAGTTTGGCAAAAATCTAATTTGATCAAACCTTTCTCAACATTATCTTTAAGGAAATGGTGTCTGATGTGGATGTGTTTGACTCGGGAATGATGAACCGGATCTTTTGAAATACAAATAGCACTAGTGTTATCACAATAGATAGGAACACAATCATAGATAATACCAAAATCTCTTAGCTGTTGTTTTATCCATAGAATTTGTGAGCAACAAGCTGCAGCAGCTACATACTCAGCTTCAGCTGTGGATAGAGCAACAGTATTCTGTTTCTTGGAACCCCAAGAAACCATGCATGGACCTAGGAACTGTACCATACCTGATGTGCTTTTTCTATTCACTAAGTCACCTGCATAATCAGCATCTGCATATCCTCTTAGCTCGAAGGATCCACTTCTTGGATAGTAAAGGCATAGGTCATCAGTTCCTTTGAGATATCTTAGTATTCTTTTCACCGCAGTTAGATGGGACTCCTTTGGATTTGATTGAAATCTTGCACATAGTCCTACACTAAAAGAAATGTCAGGTCTACTGGCTGTTAAATATAATAGAGATCCAATCATACCTCTGTATTTTGTTTGATTCACACTTTTCCCATTTGGATCAGTGTCTAATCTGGTAGCAGTTCCCATGGGAGTGTGATTTACTTTGGCTGATTCTAGCTCATATTTCTTTAGGAGTTCCTTCACATACTTTTGTTGGTGTATCATGATTCCCTCCTCGGTTTGCTTGATTTGTAAACCAAGGAAGAAGTTGAGTTCCCCCATCATACTCATTTCAAATTCACTGCTCATCAAGCTTGCAAAATCCTTGCACAAATTTTCATTAGTTGCTCCAAATAATATATCATCAACATAAATTTGAACTACTAACAAGTCAGTTCCTCTAGATTTTAAGAATAAGGTTTTGTCTATTCTACCTCTTTTAAAATCATTTTGAAGGAGGAACTTTGATAATCTCTCGTACCAAGATCTAGGGGCTTGTTTTAGTCCATAGAGAGCCTTATCTAATTTGTAAATGTGATTTGGAAATTCGGGATTTTCAAATCCAGGGGGCTGTTCCACATAAACATCTTCCTCTAAGAAACCGTTTAAGAAAGCACATTTAACATCCATTTGATAAAGTTTAAAACCCATGAAAGCAGCAAAAGCAATTAAGATTCTAATGGCTTCTAATCTAGCAACAGGTGCAAATGTTTCTTCAAAGTCAATGCCTTCCTGTTGATTATAACCTTTGACCACTAACCTTGCTTTGTTCCTTATGATTGTTGCATGTTCATCTTTCTTGTTCCGGAACACCCATTTTAGCCCTATCACCTTCTGGTGCTTTGGTTTGGGTTCCAAGTGCCATACCTTGTTTCTTCTGAATTCATTTAATTCTTCTTGCATGGCAATGATCCAGTCAGCATCTTCCAGAGCCTCAGTGTGATTTCTTGGCTCAAATATGGAGAGGAACGCGTGGAATGCGCAAAAGTTCCTTAGTTGTGACCTTGTCTGAGTTCCTTTTCTGATGTCACTCACAATGAGTTCCATTGGGTGGGACTTTAGATGCTTCCAAGGTTTAGGTTGAAATTGAGCTGCTGGTGTTGTGGCATTTTCGTCAGTTCCTTCTATGACCTGAGTTCCCTGTTGGGGTTCCTCTGGTGTTGTTTCTGGATCTTCTTGGTTTTCTGCTTGTTCCTCTAGTACGGGAACTTCTTGATTTTGTTGAGCAGTTCCTCTTGCTGTGTGTTTGCTTATTTGGAACTCCTCATCATTTTCTGCAGCACGAGATAAACCAATCTCGAAAAATTCTTGTTCCTGTACTATGTCAGTTTTGTTAGATTCATCAAATATTATATGTACACTTTCCTCAACACACATAGATCTTTTGTTATAAACTCTATAAGCCTTGCTATTTAAGGCATATCCTAGGAACACTGCCTCGTCGCTTCTTTCATCAAACTTCCCCAAGTTCCTTTTTCCATTGTTGTGGACAAAACATTTGCTCCCAAAGGCTCTAAAGTAAGAGATGTTGGGTTTTATACCTTTTAGTAGCTCATAGGGGGTTTTGTTTAGGATTGCTCGAATCATAACTCTATTTATAATGTAACAAGCAGTATTGACTGCTTCAGCCCAGAAGTTCCTAGGCAAGGAACTGGCTATTAGCATGGTTCTTGCCATGTCCTCTAGGGTTCTATTTTTCCTCTCAACAACTCCATTTTGTTGTGGAGTTCTGGGAGCTGAGAAATTGTGATCCATACCTTGTTCCTTGCAGTATTCATCGAATTTGTAGTTTTCAAATTCTGTTCCATGATCTGATCTTATATGGATCAGTTGGTGACCTGTGGTTTTCTGGATTTTCTTTGAAAATGTAACAAACTCATCAAACGTTTCATCCTTGCTTGTTAGAAATATGACCCAAGTAAAGCGAGAGTAATCATCAACAATAACTAATACATATTTTTTCCCACTTCTGCTTTGAATTCTCATTGGTCCACATAAGTCCATATGGATGAGTTCCAATGGTTTTGTGGTGCTTACCAATTTCTTAGATTTAAAGGAACTTCGGACATGCTTGCCTTTTGCACATGCATCACACACTTTATCAGTTAGGAACTTGATTGAGGGGAGTCCTCGAACCAGTTCCTTTGATCTTAGTTTGTCAAGCAGCGAGAAACTAGCATGTCCAAACCTCCTGTGCCATAGTAGGGAATTTTCTTCAAGGGCACTGAGGCAGGTTAGATTGTTCCTGGGAACTGTATTGAGATCCACAGAATATGTGTTCCCTTTACGAGTTCCTTCCAAAATAACCTTCCCAGTGTTATTGTTTATGATTTGACAGTTTTCAGAAGTAAAACTTACAGAGTTTCCTTTGTCACAGAATTGAGAGATGCTTAGTAGACTGTGCATCAAACCCTCGACTAAAAATACATTTTCAATGGCGTAGGAACTTGACCTTCCAACTTTTCCAATTCCAATAATTTCTCCTTTCATGTTGTCTCCAAAGGTCACAGTTCCTCCATTGTAGGCTTCTAGTGAGAGGAATTTAGATTTGTCTCCTGTCATGTGTTTGGAACACCCGCTGTCGAGATACCACGAGCTGTTCCCCTTCACTAGAATCTGTAAAGAGATCAAAGGTTAGTTACAGGAACTCGGGTTTCCTCGAGTTCCTTTTCAACTATAACTTCAGACTTCTTAACCCATTTTTGCTTTACATAATTTATGTTTCTTTGATCCTGTTCCTTCATCTTGGAACACTCAGTACTTATGTGACTTCCACTTCCACATGAGAAGCAGACTTTTACACTAGGAAGATCCACATACTTCTTCTTATGACTATTTTTATGGTTAAAGCCCAATCCTTCTGTTCTCTTAGATTGAGCATTCTCAATCCATTTGGGAGGAACTTTAGGTGGTTGTCTCTGTGCCCTGGCCATGGATAGTTCCCTTTCCAGTTTCTCTTTTTGTTCCTTTGTGGTGATCAGATCTTTGTTTAAATTTTCTAAGTCGATGTTAAAAATTCCCATGTTGATTTCCAAGGATTTTGTAGGATCTAAACTTAAATTAAACATCTTATATTGACTGAGTTGAACTTGTAGAAGGATGTTTTCATTTCTAATTTTCTCGAATGACTCATTAATAGAGGTATTTCTATCTAGTAATTCAAAGAACCTGCCTTGGACATCAGATCTAATATTGTTCAGATAATTTATGTGGTCTTTACTGAGTTCCAAGGCTCTATCACTTTGTGCTTTTAATATACTTAGCTTTTTGTAATCATCTAGAGTTTCTAGCAACAGTTCAATTAGTTTTGACTTTGAGAGACACTGAAGAGTGGAGGAACTTACTTCTTCTGATGGAACTTGATCAGTTCCTTCTGTTCTAGCCATAAGGCAGAGATTTGCAGTTTCTTCATTTGGTTGTTCCTCATCGTCTTCTGAGTCTGTTGCTTCGCCCCATGCAGCTATCATGGCCTTCTTGAAGTTTGGTCTGTTGAAGGTAGACTTGTTAAAGCGATCTTTGACCTGTTCCTTCCCTTTTCCTCTGGTCTTGTCGTTCTCCCACAGAGGGCATTCACGAATTTGATGATCAGTTTCTCCACATTTGAAGCAACCTTGCTCAGTTTTGGAACTAGTGATTTTCTTGGCAAAGTTCCTTCCTTTCTGGTTTCCTGGTTTGAAGTTCCTATAGAGCTTTCTCATTCTTCTGACCAGCATGGCAGCCTCTTCTTCATCTGGTTCAGATTCATCGAGTTCCTCAGCCTTTAGAGCAAGTCCTCGACTTCTTGAGCTCTCGGGAACAGCAGCTCCAAGATGCAGTTCGTGTGTCATCAAGGAACCAGCAAGTTGTTCAATGTTGAACTTGGTGAAGTCCTTGGTCTCAAACAGTGCAGTGACCTTTGTTCTCCAGCGATCATCTTGTGGCATGCTTCTTAGTATTTTTCTTACCTGTTCATCTGTGGGAATGATTCTACCAAGAGAAACTAATTCATTGGTTATGTTAGTAAATCTAGTGAACATTTCTTGAATAGTTTCTTTTGGAAGCATCTCAAATCTTTCATATTTAGACATCAAAAGGTCAATTTTGGAACGCTTAACTTCATTAGTTCCTTCGTGGGTTACTTGAAGTAGTTCCCAAATCTGTTTTGCGTTCTTGCACCCCATGACTCTGTTGTGTTCATGAGGTCCAAGCCCGCAATGCAAGATTTTGACAGCCATGGCATTCATCTCATATTTATCAAAGTCTTCTTTAGAAAATTCAGACATTGGTTTAGGAACTACCTCGTTTTCAGCATTGGTCTTTGTTACCTCGAAGTCTCCAACTTCAATTACACGCCAAACTTGGTAATTTTCAGCTTTGATGAATATCTCCATTCTATTCTTCCAGTATGAGTAGAACTTGCCATTGAACATAGGTGGCCTTTGTGTCGAGTAACCTTCTTCCAGTTTCTCTTGTGAGTTCATACTTTCAGGAACTTGACTCAAACAGGGTTTCCTGTGTTTTAGTGAGTACTGGCTCTGATACCAACTGTTATTCCAGTAGGAACACGCACAAGAGGGGGGGGGTGAATTGTAATTAGAACTTTGATAAAGTTTCTTGCGGAACTTAAGAAACAATCAAGAAACTGAGAATAGAGAAGACAATAACAATAATTGTGAAAACTTCTTGATACTAATCAAGAAGAGAATTCTTTTATTATGGTAATGCCTCGATTACAATAATCTCTCCAACACAAGTTCCTCTCAAACTCGTGTTCCTCACAGTAATCTACTTCGATTACAACTCCTTGACTTCTCTCTCTCAGACTTAAACTCTAAGTCTAAACAGGATAACTCTATCCTTACTAATACAAAATATAATTCGTGTTTGGATAACTCTAGATATTAATAATGCTTTTGTGTGGATATAAGGAACTTAGGAACTTTGATATTAACTAGGACACAAACTGTTTTAGAAAATCTTAGACAAAACGTTTTTAGGAAAGCAAAAACTCTCAGAATGTTTGTGTGCTTTAAACCAAAAACGATTTCCCTTTTATAGTGTTTATCCTTAGGGTTAGTTCCCTTCAAAACCTCAACTGCTAACTGCCAGCACTTTGGTCTCCACGTCCCTTGACTTGAGGAACAAGGGGAAGACCACTTCCCACGTTCAGCCACAAAGCAGTTGGTGGTTTGACTCAATCAAACCCTAAAATATTTCTTTAAAACAGATTTTATTTATCTACAAAAACTTAGGAGAATATTTAGGAAAATAAGTTTTGTTTAAATAAAATAACACGTAAATCTATTTTATATTAAATATGTAAAACTTGTTTTTATTTATGAAAATGTTTTCCATAAAAATCGCTTCCAATAAAATAAATGGCCTAATTAAATCATAAGTTCCTTGAGTACTCTATATACCATTTGCATAATTAATATTTACATAAAATTCTAAGTACAGTGGACTACCTAGACTTTATGTCTTCCCTTTGTCTGGAACTTGCAACTCAGAAGCTTCAGACGTTCCAGCTAAGGAACATTGATGAGTTCCTCTCTTGCTAACACAGGAACTCTTGGCTATGAGTCTGTAATAGTTCTTGTGGATATTCGGAACTCTTGATATGTAACTGTGTTGCTCCTCTTGTGACTTCAAATTGGAACAGATACAACTTCCAGCTCTGAAACTCCATTGACTGTTCCAAGTGTACCTCAGGAACTTCACCAGTTTATTCAAGTTCCTATCCTAATAGAAACTTGGGCATATGCCTGTTCAAAGTCATTTAGCAACCATAATCAGGAAGTTTGCAATATGTGTGTGTCATCAACCAAAACTTAGGAACAACAACTTATTAGTTTGGTTTTGATAGAAGTTTAAAAAACTAAGGCAACACTTTCTTATACTTATGGTAATGCATCCAATTGTATTTATAGCAACGCTTTCTATTGAGTGTATGACAACGCTTTTATTTTTTGTTTTTTTTATTATGACAACACTTTCATTTGAGTTTGTGTCAACGCTTTCAATTGGTTTAACGCTTCATTCTCAAATGGATTTAGTTATCCATATATATTTAATGAATATGAACTGCATATAGTAAGATTTTCATAACAAATAGGTTCAAAAATGTATACATTTCAAATAGCTTAATTTCTTAAGCATAATATCTATTACAACATGTCTGAATAGTAAAAGAAAAACATATAGGCTCTAAAACTAAATCCATTAAAATAAAATAAAAAATCTTGCAATCACGGTCTGATTACTCTATTTTTTAAAACCTATCTACTATGTAATACTTATTTGCCAAAAATCCTATAAATCTTCACATATTTAAAGTAGCTTGTATTCTTGCATATATGCACCATCCTGCACAACAAACAAATCAAGTGCAACATTTCATGAGAAACTTACTATCAAGAATAAAATCAAAATACTGAAGAAGAAAAAAGAAGTTGAAAATGAATGACTAAAGCCGAGAATTTGAGCAGATTAAGTAGATCTGTTGATATGCCACTTAAAACATGAATTACCATCGCGTGCATATGCCACTTCAAGTGCATGTTTCAGTTGATCAATCTCAAATGACTTCTTCATGCTACAGAAAATATATAAAAAAGACAACTTCAAGTTCTTGACTTATGGAAGACATCTTATATGTATATGTAATTGCAAAGTAATTTTAATTACTAAAATTTGTAATTGATATCAGCTTAATTGCAAAGTAATTTTAATTACATATATTGATATCAGCTTAATTGCAAAGTTATTTTAATTACTAAAGAACTTGAAGTTTCTAGTATATGCTTGGTATAAAGTTATATGCGGAACAATATGAAAAAAGACAACCCTAAAAAAGATTTATGTATCCATTTTTGCTGCCATTCCTGGGTTCCCAATCCCTGACATCTCCCCGCTTCTCCCCTCATAAAGTCATGAAAATGTAAAGTAAAGAGAAAACGATATGTTTCATTTTTTATCAAAAAGAAAGAATCGTGATGAATCTATCGGAAAAAAGAGAGATCGTATATGTCAGTGAGATATGATCATCATTCCAACACCCTCCAATTTAAATTCCACCCAATAAAGTTCAATTTAATTAACAAGAAAAAAGAGAGGGAAACTGAAGATGAACCCTAATCTATACTGATCGAGTATAAAAAAAATTAATACAAAAACTATAAACATATTTATTTATCTAAACCTAATACCAAGCACAGAGTATTATTCTTATAAGAGTAAGAATTGAAGATAGAAGATTATAGTAGGATCCCCTCCTCGAAAGAGGTAAAATAAATCTAATCCTAATACTTCTGTAATGAAAAAATTAATTGTGCCAATCAAGTAATCAATTCCCATGAATTAAAACACAGATTCAAGGGGTTTTTTAAAAAACAAATTCAAGGGTTTTGATCTCATAAAAAGAGAAATAATTTAGAAATTGGTGTAGTTTATTGGAATTGGAAGAATAAGTTAAAAGTGCAGGTAAACTAAGATGGAGTATCGCTAAAATGGTGTTGCAGAAGGTGCAGTGAACATAGCAGACGCGCTCTGAAGTACTGAACTCCATTGATATCTCTGATTTTTTTTTGGTCATTTTAAATAAATAGACAACAAAAATACAAATTTCTTTACTTCTTCAATTTATTTGATCAATCTTAGAGAGACAAAGGGGGGAAAGAGAGAGAGAAAAAAAAGAAGAAAGAGAAAGAGGAAGAAAAAGAGATAATGTAATGAAAATGAGTAGTAATTAGCTATAACACACTATAGTCCATAAAGATTATGGTCGGTTGGGAAAGGATGAAACAAAATGGGAGGGAGTCGTACGATTGAGCTTATTGTTCAGATAAGGGAATTTCATAGCTAGCCACTTCAAGTGCATGTTTCAGCATATACTAAAGAACTTGAATTCATGGAGTAAACAGAAAAAGGTAAAAAACGGACTTACCGGTATACCAAAGGCCCAAGATTTAGCAGCAACAGCTACTGCCTTATTCGAACCATTCATCCCTCAACCATCCTCACTATATACTCCAAGGAAGTATGCACTAAGAAACCACCCTGCATCATATACACATTACTAACGATAATTCAACTAATTTAGATAATTACTCCTCAAAATCATTACCCAAAGAGCCTCACACAGGTGTTATGTACACTTAGTTACCTGGGTATACATATTTCACCAAAGTCATTGGTTTCGCGGTGTATGATGCCGCGGGCTCAAGTGGAGGAAGGAGGTCGGAAAGGCTTAATATAACCTTAGTAGTGAATGGCTGTTGCAATGAAGTTGGATCATTCAAAGGCCCACTGGTTCTCCTTCCTAATCTCCGCCTCCTCTTCCTCGGTGAAGTCGTTCTTGATATGGAAGATCTTCCTGATCTCCTCCGGGGTTTTTCCTTTGATCATATCGGCTATGGTTTGGTAGGTTAAGTCCAGCCGACTCTTGATGTCCAGGTAATTAGCAGCCAAGATCAGGTCGAACAGGGTATTCTGGTCAAATTAAATCGTCAAAAATTAGGGTCAAATCAAATCAATAGAATGAAATGCAAATATTTCTACTAAAATTCAAACGAACGCATTGTAATAACTTGGCACCAGATTATAATTACTGATCAAAAACACAAAAACAAACATGCCCAGATTCAATTTCAACGTAAAATGCTAAAAAGATCAACTAAGAATGCAGACAGAGCATTCATTTCAAACAACACTCCATCCAGACAGAACATCCATTTCAAACAACTCCCATCCATCCATCCATCAGGACCGTCCCTGAGCCAACAACTCTAAACATAACCCTAATCAATCATTAGACCTTGGCTTATCACTACGCGATGGTAATTCCTATTGGCTTTTTGGGTGCCCTTATTCATATCCTCTTTACTCTAACTACTTAAAGATGTGTATCTACAAGAATCGGAGTACTAATGCCAAAATCATATATTACCTTGGATGGAGCTCTTCTGATCTATATCAAGACTTAAATCGAACAATGTCTCGTGACTCTCGTCTCTAACTGTGACAGTCTCACGCCTCAGGCACTTTGTTTCATTTGTCAATATACCCTGCATTTGTGTCTTTCCATCAGTAACCATGAAATAATTTGCAATATATTGCTGCAGTACAAATCAACGATTAGGAGCATGATAAATCAGCTGAATTTATCAAAAGCTATAAAAAAATATTGCTGAAAGTCTGAAACAACCATCGCCCCACTCGATACAAGTCGTGTAGATGCAGGGTCTAGAGGACTCGAGACATAAAATAGTGCATAGCCTTGCCTTAATTAGTCCAAGATTTATACAAATGTCTCCAAAAGATTACCCACATGAATATGATAACAATCTAATATGCAAAGTAGAAAGCTAATCATGCAACAAGAGACCTCAACTACTGGAAAAAAGAAGAAGAGAAAAGCTCGATAAAAGACTCAAATAGTTATAGGTAGTCCAACCTGAATTTTTTTATGAACCCAAGTAACAAGAGGTTTCTTCTGTACACCATTGGCAAGGCCATTCCAGCTACATTACAGAAGGGAGAAGCTGCAGCATTTGCATTTTATTGATAACTAGCAGACAAATAAACTAATTTATCCAACACAGCTTCTTACTAGGCTTACATTAAACATCCAACTTTGATTACAATTGATTTCAGTGATAATGTACTCCGTATTTCATAACAAACTCAGTAAAAGTGTATCTTAGAGCATACTACCCTTCAGGGCCCAATGAAATAGTGAGCATTCTATATTCAGTTGATAGCAGAGTGCATGAGAAACAGATGGAAAAACTAACAAAAATCTTAGCTTAGAATTCACTCTTAGTATGAGAAACATATGGAAAAACTAACAGAAATCAGAATATCAGGCTTATGCTCTGTATTGTGTAACTTGAAAAGGCCAGGCAAAGCCAAGAGATGTATAAAAAGGCAGTTTCAACTATCTTCAACCATTGATGCAAAGCAGAAATATATCAAGATTCAAGATGTCAATTGAACTTGCTAAAGAAATAATGAACAAACAAAATTACATTAAGAACAAACTCATAGAACACAAAATTCTAGTTCGTGCATTATCCCAGCGCTAAACAGTTATTCGTAGTCTATAAACGTTATCTCCATCATTGCAGACATTCAAAAGGAAGCTTCTAAGTTAGACTATGTAGTTTGTATGAAATTTAGTAGAGACATGGTTTCTAAGGCCCATAATCTTGCCTAGCAAGAGAGAAAGGCTCTGTAAGTTTATTTCTTTCCGTTTTAACTGTCAAAAAAAATTTGATTAAAGATGATAAGCAGTGTTGTTACTCAGATCTATTTATATAAACATCACATACCCATGTGCAATGTTGGATGCTTGATGTGGATATGAAATACATTTATACATTGCATAAAACATCAATATATGCTGCATCAAAATAACAGTGCGTCAAGTCAGCCTAGAATTGGTCGGAAACACTACACAAAGGCACAAAAATACTAGTATTACTTTGAGATTAAATAGTGACAATAGTGCAGGGGTTGGGCAGTCTTGGCATGCACATATACTATCATATGGGTTAAATCCAGTTTCATTACTGATATTATGCAAACCAGTGGACGATGGAAGACCACATTTATTGACTCTTTTAGTGGGTGACTATAAGAGGAGGAGAGGTCTGCTCTTAGAAGTTAGAAATGATTCTTTTTTGTTCTGATGCAGTTCAGATTCAGCCGACTATTAGGTTTTAAGGTTTTATGCAGGTTATAGGTATCACATTAGTTAGTTTCTATGGTGTTAGTTGTGCGAAGTTTTTAAGGTTTTAATTTTATGAAATTCTCCTGGATTTTACAATATGTGGAACTTACCTTACTACAGTTAATCAAACAGTGTGGACACATCAAAGAAAAGGGTACCTGCCAATCTAGAAGGAGAGAGAAGCAGGAAGAATAATCTTAGCAGAAAAAACACAGAACAGCAGGAAGAAACCCAAATAGGAGAGGAAACAACAGAAGGCAAACAAAGAGACAATATTCATTTAAACGATACCTGGTCGGGAATAACTTGTCGTCCTTTCTATAGCCTCAAGTTTACAACCAAATTTCGTAACACTAGTTACAAACTTACAACCAAATTTTAGCCATCTTTAATTTCTTAGTTTTTTCCCTTGGAAATAATATTAAAGGTATGATAGACCAGTAACATGCGCCAGTTATGCTATGCAGAACATGCTAACTTATTACCAATTAAAAAGTGAATTTAATCGCTCTTGCCATCAATAATTAATTTCTAGAGTGAAACGTTTGCGAACTAAGCAACTAATTGAAATCGGAAAAACCTCCTCTCATCTTAGTTTTTAGCTCCTGAAGTGTTGGTTCAATCAATTCCGGTCCTTTAGGTTATTTCACTCCATTTATCTTCACTTTCGGCATCTTTCAACTGCAAAATTAATGACCCTGCACAGTCAATACTAATATGTTGTGAAATTCTAGTGTTAACACTATGAATAAAAACTCTAAATTGAGTTCCACTGTCGGAAAATGCAACCTAATCCCCAAATCTTAATATATTGAATTTGAAAAAGTTAAGCAAGAAATTAAAGACATTGACTTATTTACCCAAGAGAAATATAACATCTATAGAAAGAAGGGGATATTAAAGAACAAATGAATTGTCACAAAAATTACCAGAATTCAGATTAAAATCATCAAAAATAACTCACATGATCAACCATACAATTGATAAATATTGTGGAATCAACAAAAACAATTTGTAAATAAATCATACGCAGATGAATAATCAACATAATTCTCCAATTAAGAACCCTAATTTAGGCCTTAAAACCACACATAACATGCTATTGTAACTGGTTGATTAAACAACATACATAATTGAAAATTTAAGACCAAATTCGATGAGAAATGTACCGATTAACCTTGTCCTTCTCGCCAATTAAGAATCGCAAGTTGTCAATTTTTCCTTTATCTCCAATTCAAAAACCCAATTGCGGAATTCAGATTCATCTTGCTTCAAGAAACGAAAATGAAGAGGATTGACAAGAATGAATAACGAAGCAGATGAAAGAGAAGAACATAGAAGAAGAACGAAGCAGATGAAAGCGGAGGACAAGGAAGAAGAACGTGAAAAAGGGTTTGGGGGTGAAAACATAAGGGTTTGGATGGAGGGAAACCATATAAATTATCTCTCTACGAAAATTTTCAATAACCTTATTTTTTAGTAAACAAAATTTCAGTAACTTTTGATGTTTTAATTTCTAATTTTTAATTATTTTTTTAGATACTTGACAAAAAAAATCGTTGCTATATTTCATCAGAGTATTAATAAATATAAACTGTTGCAAAAAAATAATCAAATTATACAATTGTTGCCATAGTTTTTATTTAGCAACGCTTTTCTAAAGTCAAAGTTTACTCAAATTAATAATTATTTAACTGTTGAAATAACTATGATATAGCAACGCCAGTGAAACTGTTGCAAAAAATGACGTTGCTATAACCCTTTTTTGTTGTAGTGATGCCTACCTACTGCCCCAACTTCACTTTGTTTGGAAAAGAAGAACCTCCCACCGCCTCTCATCTCCTTCTCTAATATCTCAGATATACTCTCCTCCGATTGGAATTAATGTAAGCAATTCACGTCTTTTGTCATTTGTCTTCCCTTGGTGTAGTATTTCTTTGTCTAACCTTTCCATTCTTAAAAAAAAAAAAAATCATTCTCTGAACTTGTAGATCTTGTTCGTCATATCAATGGGTTTAACATCTTCTACCTTCAAGGTCTTGTGAAAGGTAACATATTTTGTTTGTTTAAGATTTCGTTTATTGTTTAATTTTTCAATTTCAATTTGTTTTCCGAAATCTGAATTTATAGGGTTTACGTATTTCGTTTATTCTTTGCAGTTGAATCATATTGTTTGATTTTTGTTCACTTCATATAATTGGTTTAGATCTGAGTAATTCTGAGTTAACATTAAATTAGGTTTAGATTTGTCTATGTTGAGTAGAAATTTGCCATACTATCCCTAATTTGTGTTAATTTTTTTCATTTTTGAGTGTTGTTGAAATATTTTTTCTTTTCAGCTTAATATTATGTCCTAACGGGAAGCTAAAGTGTTTTAGATTTAAGGGACCTAATAAGCTTAAGGTGTTGACAAAATAGTATGCACTACGCATACGCTTGGTGTTAGCTGCAATTGAGTTGATTGTCTCTTGATCCTTTGTATCTAATGCCTTTTGTCTACTTAAGAATAATTTTCTTTATAGCCTTGTACAGGCCAAATTTAGCCCGTATCTACCGTAAGCCTGGTCACTTCGTGATGTAAGATCATGTAGAAATTTGATGTTTGATTCATGTTTTTTAAAGTATTAGTAACAATAGCTCTTTCTCATTGAATATCTTAGGAGAAATAAGTTTAATTGTATGGAATGTGAACTTATAAGCATTAATAAGACAACAAGCAACAAGTCTTGTTAATGTTGTCTCTACATTAGACAGCAAGGAACTAGCAATTGATAAGTTATGCTGCAACTGTTTCCATAGATATTTCCTTTAGTAAAATGTAAGAGCTACATAGTAGCTTGATTATTTTGTTCCTAGTTTATGTAATTAAGAGGTCGAGTGAAAATAAAGACTCTTTAGACCATGTGGTACTTGATTGGCCTTTTGATTTTAGTTAATGTTTTGATTCGTAAATGGTTATTTGACACTAGAATTGACTACAACAGCTTTATAATAACTGAAAGTGATTGTAAATGTGGTTAGAGATTTTTAAAGCTATATGCAAGTGGATCAAACCAAAAAATCTTATTGTGGGAGGATTTTGAAAGCTTTATGCAAGCTATATGCAAGTGGATTGGTTGGTTGTTCGATCTACCTCCTGGCCTAAAGATGGAAGTGGCAGATACATTAAATGTGATCTTTTAAATGTATCTGTATAGTCAGTTATCACCAGCAAAGGCCATAGGAAGTCTTAAGAAAACCAGCAAAATTTAAGATATGATGTCATAATTTAATTTGTTCTCTAAGTTTCTTTGTTAGTACCATCTTTCTTTATTATTTCTACAAAATAATACTTCACATAGATGATCTGTGATTGCATTAGGTATCCAAGTCCTTTATTTTACTGATGTCTAAGAAACAATCTCGTTCTGCTGGTTTTTCATCATCAAAAAAGTTTCTACACAACAGTCTATGATTGCAGTTTTCTTGTTTTTTCTTACTAAAAGACACCGCGTGTGATTTTTACTAGTTTTTTAGGGGTTGAGCCGGTTGACGACATATACACACTAACACTAAAATGGACGTAATAAAGATCTTAAGAAAAAAATGAACCTAATAATGAAATAAACTCGAACCTGTAATACACCATACCACAAATTTAGACTAATAGTATCAGTTTTGTAGATATAAGGTTGGGAAGAGTCAAGTATAGGGTAATAGCCTAAGTTATCTAGATGTAAGGTTAGGAAAACTCGACATTTGAAGAATCAAAACTTGGACAATTTTGTAAGATCGAGACCAAGCCAATTCAACACAAAATGTTAAGATTTATATAACTTTATAAATTTCAAAGCCTTAATCTCACATTGAATGTGTTAACTCGCTATACAAATACATTTAAAAGATCTTTCGGGTTTGAATATGCAGATACATCAATGAAAATATCAGTAAGGCTTGACTATGCAGATATATTAACCACAAAGAAACTGCAAATTGTGAATGTTTTAAAAATTGCTGGAAGAAATCAGAATCACAAAAAGTTATAGCAAAAAGGTTACAAGTCTTAATTGTTGTTATTCTTGCAGTTTTTTTTATTTAATTCTCTTTATTAGTTTCATGAAATTCAACTTCCCCTTTCATCTCTTTCTATTCTGCATTTTTAAGCAACTTTGAATCTTGGGCACTTACTTTATCAGTAATGTCTTTGCTGGGTTGATTTGATTTTTATCTGTATTATTTGTTACCAAGATTCCAACTTTACTAATTATTGTAATTAACTAATTTTTCCACTTCTAATTACTCTAGTTTTGGTCTTTTGGAGGCTCCTAGATGGTAAATGCAGATCATTAATTTGTATAACAATCGATTTTCTTACTGTGTTAGTCTTTTCTAATTATTGGCCCATGTGAGGAGGAATTTCCAAATCCCTCTTTTCTTACCATAAAATTTCCTCTGTCTTAGTTCCCTTCTAATGTATTTGTCATATCGTATGGCTTGAAATTGAATATTTGATAGAGTATCATGTTATAAGATCAAGTTTAGTTAAAAAGAGAGTTTTAATGAATGTTGATTCCATTAGCTATCATAACTTGGGTTAGACGGTTTTTCTATGGGTTATTGGTCATATGCTGGGATATTTATTATTTAAGGCCATAACTATTGTCTATGAGTTTCTTATATTGATATTACTTTTATGCTTTTCTTTAGTTCTGGTGCAGGGGTGCTTTTTCAATTAGGTGTATGATTACACCCACATGGTATTTACTTAGTAGCTTCGTGTTTAGTAAAAAGCCAAATTTTACTTTTAAGTTTTCTGCTACGGGGATACCAAGTTCTGAGTAACTCTATTATTGAGCTACTTTGGCCCTGTTCTTTAGAGCTAAACTGAACTGAACTGAACTGAACTGAATTGAACTGAACTGAATTGAACTGAACTGAACTGAACTTAACTTAACTGAACTTAACTGAACTGAATGCTCCTGAACTGAACTGAACTGAACTGAACTGAACTGAACTGAATGCTCCTGAACTGAACTGAACTGAACTTAACTGAACTGAACTGAACTTTACTTAACAGAATATATTACCGAAATAAATAATAAATAATAAATAATAAATAATAAATAATAATAATAATAATAATAATAATAAATAATAAATAATAATAATAAATATAAAATAATAATAATAAATATAATAATAAATAATAAATAATAAATAATAATAATAAATAATAAATAATAAATAATAAATAATAATAATAAATAATAAATAATAAATAATAAATAATAAATAATAAATAATAAATAATAAATAATAAATAATAAATAATAAATAATAAATAATAAATAATAAATAATAATAATAAATAATAAATAATAAATAATAAATAATAAATAATAAATAATAATAATAAATAATAAATAATAATAATAAATAATAAATAATAAATAATAAATAATAATAATAAATAATAAATAATAAATAATAAATAATAAATAATAAATATAAATAATAAAATAATAATAATAAATAATAATAATAAATAATAAATAATAAATAATAAATAATAAATAATAAATAATAAATATAATAATAAATAATAAATATAATAATAAATAATAAAATATAAATAATAAATAATAAATAATAAATAATAAATAATAAATAATAAATAATAAATAATAAATAATAAATAATAAATAATAAATAATAAATAATAAATAATAAATAATAAATAATAAATAATAAATAATAAATAATAAATAATAATAATAAATAATAAATAATAAATAATAAATAATAAATAATAATAATAAATAATAAATAATAAATAATAAATAATAAATAATAAATAATAAATAATAAATAATAAATAATAAATAATAAATAATAAATAATAAATAATAAATAATAAATAATAAATAATAAATAATAAATAATAAATAATAAATAATAAATAATAAATAATAAATAATAAATAATAAATAATAAATAATAAATAATAAATAATAAATAATAAATAATAAATAATAAATAATAAATAATAAATAATAAATAATAAATAATAAATAATAAATAATAAATAATAATAATAAATAATAAATAATAAATAATAAATAATAAATAATAAATAATAAATAATAAATAATAAATAATAAATAAAATAAATAAATAAATATAAATAATAAATAATAAATAATAAATAAATAAAAATAAAATAAAAAATAATAAATAATAAATAATAAATAATAAATAATAATAATAAATAATAAATAATAAATAATAAATAATAAATAATAATAATAAATAATAAAATAATAAATAATAAATATAAATATAATAATATAATAATAAATAATAAATAAAAATAATAATAATAATAAATAATAAATAATAAATAATAAATAATAAATAATAAATATAAAAATAAATAAAAATAATAAAAAAATAATAAATAATAAATAATAATAGTAAATAGTAAATAGTAAATAGTAAATAGTAAATAATAAATAATAATAATAAATAATAAATAATAAATAAAAATAATAAATAATAAATAATAAATAATAATAAAAATAATAAATAATAAATAATAAATAATAAATAATAAATAATAAATAAGAATAATAAATATAATAATAATAAATAATAAATAATACTAATTAATAAAAATAATAATAAATTATATTAATTATTAATAAATATTTAGTTATAAATAATAATAATAATAATAATAATAAGTAATATAATAATATAAGTATAAATAATAAGTAATATAATAATATAATAATATAAATATAAATAATAAGTAATACAATAGTATAAATAATAATATAATTAATAATAATAATAATAATAATATAATAAATAATAATAATAATAATAATATAATAAATAATAATAATAATATATTATAATAATAATTATTATTATTAAAATAAATTAAAGTAAATTAAATTAAATTGAATTGAATTGAATTAAACTGAATTAAAATGAACTGAATTTAATGCTCTTGAACTGAACTGAACTGAACTGAACTGAACTGAATGCTCCTGAACTGAACTGAACTGAACTGAACTGAACTGAATGCTCCTGAACTGAACTGAACTGAACTGAACTGCCAAATAAGTCCTGAAGCTGAAATTAAGCCAAAAAGAACAGGGCCTTTGTCTTGATGATTTAAGCTTCTATTTTGAACAGGGTTTTGACAAGCTTTCAAGTTTTGTTTGATGTCTAGCTAATGAAAAATCTCGGAAGAGACTTTGGTAAGATTTTGATATTTGAACCAGGTCAGATTCTATTGTTCTCAAGATGGATCTATTGTATGTATATCGTGTTCAGATCTTTTTTCCCCTGGAGGAGGAAGAGGTACTTCTCTTTGTTCCTCTCTCTCTAATCTCTTTGCTAGTCTCGTGTAGTTGTAGTTGTAAGTGTTAGGTTATGATACATATGAAAAACATAAATCATGCGGAAAACCTTAATGCCAGGAAACATATTATTTACACATAATTAGTTAGCATAATTTAGATGCATACACTTTGTAGCGTGCGCTCCCTAGCTGCGCCCGAACCGAACAAGAACAAGTCTTTAGGACTCCAAGTGTCGTCCCTCCGTAGATAGTCCACAGCACGTCCGAATCCGCGTTAAGATTGACCAACTAGAATCGCCCTTAAGGTACTATTATTTTCGGCTAAATGGGCAAGTAATGTGACTGATTGTTCTGCTAAAAAATCACAGCTTTTATTGTATGAATACTTGTTAAAAAAATCGTGTATAAATTTATGACCCTAGGCATATATTTATAGAACCATGGAAAAGGATTTCGAATCCTGTTAGAATACTAATTAATTAATTAGAAACCTTTTAGAACTCTAAATAATTAATTTTATCTTTTAGGATTAGGATTTAATCATAACACGAATTCCGATAGCTTTATGATTCGTATAGCACGCACACTAGCACGAGCACGAGCATCGCACAGCCCGCGCGCATGCCTTGCGGCCCACGCGAACTGCACGACGCCTTGGCCCAATGCTCGCAGCCCACCTGATCCATGCGCGCGCCAAGCCTTTGCTGGGCTTGGCTTTGCGCTAGGCCTGGCTAGGCTTCGGCGTGTTTGTTTGATGCGTATGGCTTGCTGGGCGAGGGCCTGGCTTCGTGCTGGGCCTTCGTCTAGCAATTCTCGTCCAATGCTAATTCGTACGATACGCTTCTGATTAAATTCCCGATTCCGGAATTCATTTGCGATACGAACAATATTTAACATTTCCGATTCCAGAATTAATTTCCGTTTCGAACAAATATTTAATATTTCCGTTTCCGGAATTATTTACCGATTCCGATAATATTTCCGATTCTGACAATATTTCCGTTTCCGGCAATATTTCCGATTCCGGCAATATTTCCACTTTCCGATAATATTTTCCGATACGTACCATGTTTCCGTTTCCGGCAACATCTACGACTTGGATAATATTTATATTTCCGATACGATCCATATTTCCGTTTCCGGCAATATCATCGTTTCCGGAGTATTCATTTACTTGCCTTTGACGATCTTAGCTCCCATGAAACCAAGATCTGTCGATTCCGAATATCCATAGATGGAGTATTTAATGCCATTAAATACTTGATCCGTTTACGTACTATTTGTGTGACCCTACGGGTTCAATCAAGAGTAAGTTGTGGATTAATATAATTAATTCCACTTGAACTGAAGCGGCCTCTAGCTAGGCATTAAACTCACTTGATCTCACTGAATTATTAACTTGTTAATTAATACTGAACCGCATTTATTAGACTTATCATTAAATGCATACTTGGACCAAGGGCATTATTTCCTTCAGTCTCCCACTTGTCCTTAGGGACAAGTGCGCATTTCCTAATTCCTTTGTTGCTCGATGCTTGCTCTTGAACATAAGGTAAGAGTTGTCATCCTTATTATGTCCAGAGGTGTTTCTCGGTTTCAAAGTTCAACTGATCAAAAAAACAGATAATCATAGCCTATGATTCATCTGAGCACGGCCATGCATTTTACAGTTTCTAGCTCTCCGAGTGGCCTTGTACAACTTTCAGCATCTCATCCCGATTTATAGGAGGACAATCCTAATCTCGCGATCTTGAGATTAGACTTCGTTTGATAGGTGATTACCTGAGCGTTGCCTTTATAGCCTCCTTTTATGGTGCGACGGTTGACAACGTCAAAGTAAGCAGTTCCCAAACAAGTAATCTCAAATCACTCAGGTATTGAGGATTAGTGTCTAATAATTTTAATGAAATTTACTTATGACAGATTTTCATCTCATACAGTAAAGTTTCATAGGTCTGTCCGATACTAGTCTTCCCAAAGTAAGTATCTATGCAAATGATTATGACATTGCCATGTCCACGTAGTTCAAGAAACAGAACTACTAGTCATCTTGCATTCTAGTCGTCTAACGTTTTCTATACGTCCATCTTTATAGAAAACTCCGACCAGGGACCATTTTCAACTTTTGACATTTAAGCTCACTTGATAGACAATTCTTAGTCACAAGACTGGTCCTGACAGTCTATCTTGAATATTTCGTCAAATTGAAGGGACTCATCATTTAATAAACCACAAATTAAATGGAAAAATGAATTCTATTCATTTATTGTGAATGATTAAACAATAATGTTTTACAAAGTATTAAACTCTAAAACTTTAAAACATTAAACAAGGACATCAAAGCCATTCTCCAATGTGCTTGATTCCCATAGCTGTAGTGTGCGAGTTGTGCTTCGCCTGCGATAGAGGTTTAGTCAATGGATCTGAGATGTTGTCATCAGTTCCAATCTTGCTTATCTCGACTTCTTTTCTTTCAACGAACTCTCGTAGAAGGTGAAATCTACGAAGTACATGCTTGACTCTTTGGTGGTGTCTAGGGTCCTTTGCCTGTGCAATAGCTCCGTTATTATCACACTATAGGGCTATTGGTCCTTTAATGGAGGGGACTACACCAAGTTCACCTATGAACTTCTTTAGCCATATGGATTCCTTTTCTGCTTCATGTGCAGCAATGTACTCCGCTTCAGTTGTAAAATCCGCAATGGTGCTTTGCTTAGCATTTTTCCAGCTTACCGCATCTCCGTTGAGGCAGAAGACAAACCCTTACTGTGATTTGAAATCATCTTTGTCGGTTTTGAAACTTGCGTCCGTATAGCCTTTAACAATTAATTCATCATCTCCACCATAGACCAGGAAGTCATCTTTGTGCCTTTTCAGGTACTTCAGAATATTCTTGGCAGCAGTCCAATGTGCCTCTCCTGGGTCTGACTGGTATCTGCTCGTAGCACTGAGTGCATACACAACATCCAGGCGTGTACATATCATAGCATACATTATTGAACCAATCAATGATGCATATAGAATCCCACTCATTCGTCTACGCTCATCAAGTGTTTTTGGGCACTGAGTCTTGCTTAGAGTCATTCCATGAGACATGGGTAGGTAGCCTCGCTTGGAGTCTGCCATCTTGAACCTTTCAAGAACCTTATTGATATAAGTGCTTTGACTAAGTCCAATCATCTTCTTAGATCTATCTCTGTACATCTTGATGCCCAGTATGTACTGTGCTTCTCCTAGATCCTTCATCGAAAAACATTTCCCAAGCCTAATCTTGACAGAGTTCAACATAGGAATGTCATTTCCGATAAGTAATATGTCGTCGAAATATAATACTAGAAAAGAAATTTTTCTCCCACTGACCTTCTTGTATACACAAGATTCGTCTGCGTTCTTGATGACACCAAAGTCACTGACTGCTTCATCAAAACGTATATTCCAACTCCTTGATGCATGCTTCAATCCGTAGATTGATTTCTTAAGCTTGCATACCTTTTTAGCATTCTTTGGATCCTCAAAACCCTCAGGCTGTGTTATAAACACAGTTTCTGTTAAAACGCCGTTTAAGAAAGAGGTTTTGAAATCCATCTACCATATTTCGTAATCGTAATATGCAGCGATTGCTAACATTATCCGAATAGACTTTAGCATTGCAACTGGTGAAAAGGTTTCATCGTAATCCACACCGTGGACTTGCCTGTAACCTTTTGCAACCAATCTAGCTTTGAAAACTTCAAGTTTCCCATCCTTGTCCTTTTTCAGTTTGAAAACCCATTTGCTTCCTATGGCTTGGTAGCCATCTGGCAAATCGACCAAATCCCAAACTTGGTTTTCAGACATGGAGTCTAATTCAGATTGCATGGCTTCTTGCCATTTCTTAGAGCTAGGGCTCGTCATAGCTTGTTTGTAAGTCGCAGGTTCATCACTTTCAAGTAATAGAACGTCATAGTTCTCGTTCGTCAAAATACCTAAGTACCTTTCCGGTTGAGATCTATATCTTTGCGATCTACGCGGGGTTACATTTCTAGATTGTCCATGATTCTCACCAGATACTTCTAAAGATCTCTGAGTTTCATCCTGAATGTCATCTTGAGCATTCTCTAGAGTTTGTTGTTCGACTCGAATTTTTTCGAGGTCTACTATGCTTAACTTCCCGTTTCCTACAATGGGGGGTTGACACGCGGCGGTTCGTTTAGAGAACCGTTTTGAACTTTGTTTTTTCACCTCGAAGGAGTTGCCACCAAACTTTATTTTATGTCCCGTTTGGAGAGACCGAAAAATGACTCTATTTTTGGATATGGCCTTGAATCCTTGAAACGGATGGGTGAGATCCGGGCTCGGGAACGAAAATGTTTATTCGGCGAGCTTTAGAAATATTTAAGTACGTTGGCACACATTGATTCGAAAATAAACCCTAAGATTAGACTATGTGGGTTTGAATATTAGAGCAAAATAGAATTTCTAATTGTACGGTGGTCACTTTGCTTTAAAGATTGATTTAAGGAACCTAAGGCCGGTTTGTCCAAAAAAATATCTTTGTTAAGCGTGATGTAACCTTTGTATTTTGTTGTATTTAGCATGTTGGTGATGAAAGCGATAAAGCACATAAAGCAACATCACAATACTAAATAAAGTGCGGAATTAGTAAATGCAAGACCCCCTAGAGATGGACTAGGGAGTAGAATACAAGACCCCCTAGAGATGGACTAGGGAGTAGGTCCACATTGCCTAGAAATGGACTAGGCAAGTAAAGGTGCGGAAATTGAAAGTGCGGAATTGAAAGTGCGTAATTGAAATTGCGGAATTGAAAGTGCATAATTGAAATTGCGGAATTGAAAGTGCATAATTGAAATTGCGGAATTGAAAATGCGGTATTGAAATTGCATAATTGAAACTTGTACTTGGGCATAGGAGATCCGAACGCCAAGCGGCTCCTTAAAAATAAGTGCGCTCGACACGAATTCCAAGCCAAAAATCTCAATTTGGGAGAGGTTGCTCAACCCAAATGTCCTAGATTTTTCATATTGAACTTGAAATTGAAAGCTTGAATATTGAACTTGAAAAGATTGAAATTTGAATTTGAAATGGTTGAAATTTGAAAGCTTGAACTTGTATATTGAAATTTGAAGACTTGAACTTGTATATTGAAAAATGGAGTTTTGAATCTCAAAAGATTAAACCTTTAAATGCTAAAAAGGCGTCATCTTTGATTACTCCATACTTGAAAATGATTCTAGTTCAAAGAGATGAATGCAAGCAACTTTGAACATCCTTGAATCTTGAAAGTTTGTATTTTGTATTTTGAAAAGTTTGTATTTTTGAAAAACATGTATGATTATTGCAAGTGGTGTTTTTTATGGCAAAAACACCAACTTGCTAATCATTTGAAATCAAAATAGCATGATTAATTGGAATGGTATTCGGATTTACCTAGTTAGGTTTAGGCAAGAGCTCCCAATTGCTTTATGAATTTTGGAAATTTGTATGTATTTTTGTGGAATTTTGAAGTTTGTATTGTGAGGAGAAATGTCGAAATTACGACGTTGTATGTGTATGTCCTCCCCTATTTTCGATGGAAAATGAGGGGTATTTATAGGAGGGAAATGGTGCAAAACGCCAGCACAGGCCGGCGCCTGGCGCCAGGCCAGCGTTACACGCTGCTGAGGTGGCTTGAATGCCGCCAAAAAGGACGGAAAGATTCGTCCTTGTTTTGTCTTGTATAGGTGTACCTTCGTACGAACAGTACGATGTTTGGCGTTTTGTAATTGCTTGGAGTTTGAGGCATTGTTTAGCGTCTAAAAACATGCCTTTTCCGGGTTGAATTCCGGTTTTACGGGACGGGGCCCGACATGCTCGGTTTTGTGGGTCGACGCCCGAATTTGACTTTCCTTATATGTTTTTGATTGGAAAAAGTCTAGTAAGACCAATGGGATAGTCCACTAATCGAGATTGAACTTGGATTTTGAAATTGGATTTTGGAAGTTGTATTTTGTACCGAGTTCCGGGAGGGGAACGGTCTCGGGGATTGGATTTTGGACTTCGAATTTTGGATATGTTCTTATCAATTGGAATTTCCGCCTGGAGTTACTCCAATTACCTAACAAGGATAATGGTATCGTCATCATCCCAAAGGGGAGACACAAATTAGGTGTCTACAGAAGCCCCCACTTTGACTGAGCGTTCGGTTAGGAAAGCGCAAGTCAAAGTATTTAGAAAGGGACGGAGAATGGTCAAGATATTCTGCAATCGAGACCACTCTTTGTACGCCGGTACCTGCATAAAATAGGCGTTAGAAAAAAAAAATGGACAGAGTCTACCTCGGTGTGGTTGGTGATGACTCTGATTTGTAATTATATTTTTCCGCCTTCAGTTCAGGACGGAGCTTGGCATCGAAAATTTTGAATTTTTGAATCTTGAATTTTGAACTTTGACACCCGGAGTTAATCCGCTGGGATGTGCTTTGCGGAGGATAAGAGCTTTTTACTGGCCCTTAAAATTTTTGAATTTCGACTGACTTTCCCGGAGCTTGGGTCCGTTGGGAGTTGTACGCCTGAGTCGTTGTATTTTTTGGACTTTGTATTCTTGAAATATTCAACTGTTTTCACTTGGAGCTACAGGTATGTACCCGTATTTTTGATGTATGGTTCGATGCGACATTTGATGCTTGGTGCGGAAGACCGTAGCAGCAAAGGACGTGCAATCAGCATGGGAGACCGCGCGCGCTGCAGGTCCGCGCATGCAGCAGGTCGGCGCAGGGCGCTGGGGCGGTGCCTGGCGCGGGGCTGCACTATATAAGTGCCCCTTGCCGTGTCATTTTGAGGCACATTCACTTGAAATACTTTTGCTCTTTCTCTCAAAGGTCAATTAAGCTCTTCCCTTGGTCTTGTTCTTGCCTTGTCCATGTAAGCTTTCCATGTTTTTTGCTTATGAAATAACTCTAGGATTGCATGTAGTTTTGACTTTCTCGTACTTTGAAATGATGCTTGTATGCTTAAGCTTCTTGAATCTTGTAGAAAACTGTTTGATAGCCACTTGAACTTGAATTTTTGGAACTTGTACTTTTGAAAATTTGAACTTGTATCTGCTTCGGCATGCATAGCCTAGGCGTTGATGTAGAATTTGAATACCTGATTCGGCGTAGATAGCCTAGGCGTTGGCGTAGAAATTTGAATACCTGCTTTGGCGTGGGTAGCCTAGGCGTTGGTGTAGAACTTGTACCTTGAATTAGGGGTCCACTAGGGATTTTGTTTTTTTTTGAAATTTTTTTTTTGACTTGTTTAGGCTAGTATAGGATAGCCCCCAGTCTAAAATTTTGACTCTTTGTATGCTACTTGATTTAGTATGCTTCGTCACACTCGGAGAAAGCTCGTTGAATCATCTGTGGTTCGAGCTGCTGAGGAAGACCCTTCAGATTATGAAGCGACCGCAGTGAATGCGCCAGGTGGGGGTATGGTTCCCCGAGATGCGCCTGCTTTCTTTGGTGCTGGTTGGACCCCTTCCAACCTGGTATTTTGGCCGGATTAGCACTTGTCCCAGCGGCCTAGCGCTGGCATGGTGAGTCTTGTACTGTGTTTTGAATTTGTATTTTGTACTTGTATAGGTCTTGAGCTAACTCGTTCACCTGTAGGCTGAGGGGAAGACGTTCCACACCTATTGGTCCTTGGTGGAGGTTCAGAGGGCCTTTAGAGCTCTTCGTGCTGACGAGGAGGCTATGGAGATTTGGTCGCAGATGGGCCTGACCGATTTCTGGCGTACCATGGGAGGTTCTTCGAAGAGAACGGGGATGAAAAACCGTTTGTAGGCTTTGTTAGAGCTGTGGTGGGACACCACCAACACTCTCCACATGGCATGGGGAGAGATCACTGTTACCACTTTTGAGTTTGCTATGATTACAGGTCTTCCTTTTTCTGAGAGGAATGTGACCTTCGACTCTGAGCTGAAGTGGCGCTCGGCCGCTGCCAGGGAATTGCTCGGCCCTGTTGTTGACTTGTCTGATGACGATGCTCACGCTTCCGTCACGGTGCTCGTGGATGCTATCTGCGGTGGGGATGTGTCCGCGGAGCAGAGGGCTAGGCTCTTCCTCCTTGTCTTGGTTAGCAGGGTGATTGCCTCGAGTAGGAACAGTCGGGTGCATATTAGCTTCTTGTCCGCTCCAAGGGACTTGAGAGCTGTCTCGAGTTATAACTGGGGTGGTTTGGCATATAGCCACCTCTTGTACGAAATGGGATGGGCCTCCCGGACTGCACTGGGAGCGACCCGAGCAAGGCTGCTCTGTGGAGCGTGTTGGAGGTATTTGAGACTATTTGTACTTTGTACTTTGTATTTGTATGCTTGTATCTTGAACTGGACCGGTGTTTTATTTGTTACTTGAAAGATTTGGATCTATGAGCACTTTCCGACTTTGGCACCGGAACGTACTAGAGATGCAGCTTACCCGTATGCTGCCTCTTGGATAGGAGCGGTGCGCGTTGGTAAGTCTTTGACGGCTTCTCGCAGGGCTTGGAGAGTTCTAACCGCTGAAGATGTAATCTTTTGTACTGCTTTGCTTTCTTGTATTTGTACTTGTACTGTTACCTGAGTTGTCTGCTTTGCAGGCGGTATGGCGTCCTTTTGCCAGTGCGGTTGTACCTGCCTCAGCCGCTCGTGCCCCTTTCCTGTCTGGGCGGCGGGTCTTGCTTCCAGGGTTGTACCTCCATATGTGGTACTTGTTAGGTTATGATACATATAAATAAACATAAATCATGCGGAAAAACCATAAAGCCAGGAAACATATTATAAACACATAATCATTTAGCATAATTCAGATGCATACACTTTGTAGCGTGCCCTCCCTAGCTGCGCCCGAACCGAACAAGAACAAGTCTTTAGGACTCCAAGTGTCGTCCCTCCGTAGATAGTCCACAGCACGTCCGGATCCGCCTTAAGCTTGACCAACTAGAATCGCCCTTAAGGTACTAGGAATATTCGGCTAACAGGTTGCAAGTGTTTGGCTGATTTTTGCTTTAAAATCTTACCTTTGAATACTTCAATATTGTATGTATAAATATGTGACCCTAGGCACCTATTTATAGAGTTATGGAAAAGGAATTATAATCCTATTAGAATACTAATTTATTTAATTATAATCCTACTAGGACTCTAATTAAATAAACTAAAGCTTTTAGGATTAGATTTAATCATATGAAGAATCCCGGTAGCCTTAGGATTCGAGCAACACACTTCGAGTGAAACGCTAGCACTGCACGCTGGCCTTACGGCCCACGCACAGCACCAACCCTTCGATGAAGCCCATGCGCAGCTCCCGCGTGCCAAGGCCACTGCTGGGCCTGGTCTTTGCGCTGGGCCTGGCGTGGCTCGGCTGTTGCGTGTGGTGCGTGTGGGCGATGGCCCGGATTCGTGCTGGGCCTTCGTCTGGCAGGCCTCGTCCGATGCTAATTCGTACGATAAGCTTCCGATTAAATTCCCGATTCCGGAATTTATTTCCGATACGAACAATATTTAATATTTCCGATTCCGGAATAAATTTCCGTTTCGAACAAATATTTCCGATTCTGACAATATTTCCGTTTCCGGTAATATTTCCGATTCCGGCAATATTTCCATTTCCGATAATATTTTCCGATACGTACCATGTTTCCGTTTCCGGCAACATCTACAACTCGGATAATATTTATATTTCCGATACGAACCATATTTCCGTTTCCGGCAATATCATCGTTTCCGGAGTATTCATTTCTTGCTTATGACGATCTCAGCTCCCACTAAAACCAAGATCCGTCGATTCCGAATATCCATAGATGGAGTATTTAATGCCATTAAATACTTGATCCGTTTACGTACTATTTGTGTGACCTTACGGGTTCAGTCAAGAGTAAGCTGTGGATTAATATCATTAATTCCACTTGAACTAAAGCGGCCTCTAGCTAGGCATTCAGCTCACTTGATCTCACTGAATTATTAACTTGTCAATTAATACTGAACCGCATTTATTAGACTTAACATTAAATGCATACTTGGACCAAGGGCATTATTTCCTTCAGTCTCCCACTTGTCCTTAGGGACAAGTGTGCATTTCCTAATTCCTTTGTCTCTCGATGCTTGCTCTTGAACATAAGGTAAGAGTTGTCATCCTTATTATGTCCAGAGGTGTTTCTCGGTTTTAGAGTTGAACTGATCAAATAAATAGATAATCATAGCCTATGATTCATCTGAGCACGGCCATGCATTTTACAGTTTTTAGCTCTCCGAGTGGCCTTGTACAATATTTAGCATCTCATCCCGATTTATGGGAGGACAATCCCAATCTTGCAATCTTGAGATTAGACTTCGTTTGATAGGTGATTACCTGAGCTTTGCCTTTATAGCCTCCTTTTACGGCGCGACGGTTGACAACGTCAAAGTAAGCAGTTCTCAAACAAGTAATCTCAAATCACTCAGGTATTGAGGATTAGTGTCTAATAACTTTAATGAAATTTACTTACAACAGATTTTCATCTCTTACAGTAAAGTTTCATAGGTCTGTCCGATACTAGTCTTCCCAAAGTAAGTATCTATGCAAATGATTATGACATTGCCATGTCCACATAGTTCAAGAAACAGAACTACTAGTCATCTTGCATTCTAGTCGTCTAACATTTTCTATGCGTCCATCTTTATAGAAAACTCCGACCAGGGACCATTTTCAACTTTTGACATTCAAGTTCACTTGATAGACATTTCTTAGTGACAGGACTAGTCCTGACAGTCTATCTTGAATATATCGTCAAATTGAAGGGACTCATCATTTAATACTAAACCAAGATTAAATGGAATATGAAAATACATTTTATATATGATAAATGTTCAACCCCAATGTTTTACAACCATGGCCTCGAACCCATCTTTAAAACAATTCATGGAATTCAAAGCTATGCTTGATTTCCAGTGCTACAATGTGAGTGTTGCTTCTCACTTGTTGCATAGGTTTAGTTATCATGCTTTGCCAATCTTAATATCATCATCGAATGTTCTTCGAGATAGATGATAAGATCTTTTGAGTGTATTTAATTTGTGATCTAGTCTTTCTTGCTACAATAGTGGTTCTACGCATTTTGCAATGAAGAACCATCAAGTCAGCAGTCATGTGATCTACTCAAGTTCAGTGAAGAACTCTTTCACATAAACAACCCTGTTTTATTGCTTCTTAGGCAACAAGTACTTTTACTTCAACTGTATAGGTGCTAGTGATGCTTTGTTTGGATTTACTTATCCAAGCAGTTCATAGATATGTGGAAGACTTTCCAGCTGTATCTTAGAACATAGAAATTAGTATTTATTTTCTCACACAACAACTCATGGTCTCCAATCCATGTTGCCATTTCAAAACACGATGCGTATAGCTCGTTCTTGCCAATGGTTAACTCCAAAGGGATCTTTCTTGATCCTTTGCCAGTTTTTATGCGTGTAGCATCAATACTTAGCATATCTTTATTTCCTTGAATCAAGAACTATTCCTATGTACCTTTTCAAGTACCATAAGTTTTCTTGATCTCAATATAATTGATCTTTGCTTAGACCAATAGAGATTGGTATATGTTCATCATGCCTAAAGCCATACGATACATTTTTGGCGATCCTCATATTATATCATACATGATAAATTCTTTTGCAGAATAATTCCCAATTGAATTCTATCCATGTAACTTTAGCTCATCTAGTTTCAGTACATACTAAATCCAGCTAAATTCTTTGACATATAATATAGGTGAAGAATCTCATCTAGATCCTTTGATGTTTAACTTAGTAAATACTTATACATAGTTCAAACATTCATTACTTAGATTTATTCACATGGGTCGAATATCTCCAATGGAGTATTTCGTGTTTGATTTAGTAAATGCCATTACTTAATCTAAAACAATATTCTAAGATCTTTGTAAATAGATCTTAATACCCAGTATGTACTAAGTTTCGCCATGGTCCATCATTGATGAATAATTTCAAATCTAAGTCATTAGCATTTGAATGTTATTTCACAATAGAGGGATATGTGTGTGATACACATAGGACCAATTAAGTTTTATGTACTCCCACTAAACTTCTTATACATCTATAAGATTCATGTACATTTTATGAAACTAAAATACTTATTAGCTTCACTAAAATATAGTTCCAATTCCCAATTGCTTGCTTAAATTTGTACTTAGATTTCATAAGCCATCATTCATTTTCGAGCATTTATTTGGATCCACAAATCCTATGACATGTCATGTGCATAGTTTCTTCCAACATTTGATTGAGGAATACTTTTTGTCATCCAATTTCCATATGTACCAATATGCAATCATTGCTTGAATTATAGACTTGAGCATTACGATTATGCATGGGGTTTCAACACAATCCACGCCGTGAATTTTCTTGTAACCTTTAGCAACTAATCTAGCTTTGTGTGTGAACACAATTCAATGTTTGATGGTTTTTATCCTTAAAACCAATTTGCAACCAATAGGTGTTTAATCTATTCTTGCAAATCAACAAAATTTCAATTTTGTCATCAAAACATTAAGTATGTTTTATGGCCTTTAACCGTCTAAAACATTGAGTCTATATATGGCCTCTAACAATTTTAGGGAATCTGGGTTTCGTCATAGCTTTCTTACAAGTCACAAAGTCATTAATCTACATGATAATAGTTTGACTGCAAGTTTTAGGTTTCTTCGCTATCTAATAGAAGAATCGCATAGCTTCAGTGACCTGAACTCCATGTTTCTTCACTATCTAATAGAAGAATCTCATAGTTCCAGTGACTTGATTACTATGCCTACTTGGGTATAGAACATCAAACAATAGAATATCAATAGCCACTTGAAAGTCCTTTGAATATTCCGTTCTCCTTGAAGCACTTGTAAAGTCTTCTAAGAGATGTCTATTCTTTAAAAGCCACTTCTAAAGTCCTTAAAGAATACATGTTCGGATTTTCTAAAGCACTTCGAAAAGCCTCCGAAATGTCCATTTATGTTTGTTGTTCGCCTCGAAGACCTTTCGAGGTCTATTTTCTCCCACTTGTCATTTTGGAAACGAATCTCCAAAAGGACATTATTTCGAGCAAACAAACATTATATTCTCAAAAATTCGTGGTAGAAACAATACCCTTGTATCTCATTTGAATAAATCACAATGAAACATATATCTAGACATGGGCCTTAGTTTGTCGAATAACAAACACTAAGCTCCCACTGAGTTTAGCAACTCTTTAGATATATATTTATGAAAAGATATTATGAAATTACTTTTCAAATAGCTTTGAGGAATTTGGTTTAGTTTGGTGGTAGTTGAGCATTTTGTTTTAGAAATTATAGGAAAAGTCTTTATGATTCATCATTGATCGAATCAAGTACTAATTGACTTCGATCATTCCAACTTAGATATGCCATATCTTATGGAGCTAGATCGTGAAATTATACCACACAATCATTGATGATCATTGTTTCTCTCAAGTAATCATCAACATGATCTAACCTAGATCTTTATGATTTCTTGCCAAGTGGATTTTATACTTTTGAATCTTTGAACTAGCCAAACAGATTCAAACTCATATCACTTTGAGTAAATAAATCCATATTCACTCAAAACCATGTGAAATAATAAAGTAATAAGATATTTCTTTAGCTTTAAACTCTATTGTCTAGGCGTTCTAACAATAGTTCATATCTTTTGTTACTTTCAACAAGTATGACTAGCCTGTCTTGAATTGATCTAGAAATCAATCAACTTTCAAAAATCCATCAAAATAGAGCTTTTGAATGTTAACTTGTTGATATGGTCTAAGCAACAATGCCAAAGATTAGTGGAACTCAAATCAAGAGATTGATTTGAACCTAGTAAAGTTCTTATTGTTAAAGAGTTGTTTGTTTTAATCAAGCATATAGACTCAACCCGTAAATGACCATTTCATTCAAATAAACAAACAAACATTTTTTTTGTTCTTTTTGAATGTGAGTCCTTCTGTGTTTGAAGCAGAAATTTAGGTATGCTGATTGTGGAACAAAATAGTCAATAAGTTCCAGCCTTGAAAGGACTTAAACAAACTAGATGACCCTACTGATAGGTTATGATACATATGACAAAACATAAATCATGCGGAGAAACCATAAAGCCAGGAAACATATTCTTTACACATAATCATTTAGCATAGTATAGATGCATACACTTTGTAGCGTGCCTTCCCTAGCTGCGCCCGAACCGAACAAGAAAAAGTCTTTAGGACTCCAAATGTCGTCCCTCCGTAGATAGTCCACAGCATGTCCGGATCCGCCTTAAGCTTGACCAACTAGAATCGCCCTTAAGGTTGCTTAGGAATTTCGGCTATTATGGGTGCAAGTGTTTGGCTGATTTTGCTTAAAAACCTTACCTTTGAATACTTCAATCGTGTCTATAAATTGTGACCCTAGGCACCTATTTATAGAGATATGGAAAAGGAATCATAATCCTATTAGGATACTAATTAGTTTAATTAGAATCCTGCTAGGACTCTATTAAATAAACTTTATCTAATAGGTTTAGGATTTAATCTTTTATCGAATCCCGATAGCTTTAGGATTCGCACACGAGCATCGCACGAGCACCGTACACCCGCGCAGGCCTTGCGGCCCACGCTGCGGCCCCTGCCCGCTGCCTGTGTCCGCGCGCGCGCCCAAGGCCTTGGTTGGGCCTGGCTTGTGGCTAGCCTGGTTGAGGCTTGGCGTGTGTTGGTGATGCGTGTGGCTTGCTGGGCGATGGCCTGGCTTCGTGCTGGGCCTTCGTCTAGCGAGACTCGTCCGATGCTAATTCGTACGATACGCTTCCGATTAAATTCCCGATTCCGGAATTCATTTCCGATACGAACAATATTTAATATTTCCGATTCCGGAATTAATTTCCGTTCGAACAAATATTTAATATTTCCGTTTCCGGAATTATTTTCCGATTCTGACAATATTTCCATTTCCGGTAATATTTCCGATTCCGGCAATATTTCCATTTCCGATAATATTTTCCGATACGTACCATGTTTCTGTTTTCGGCAACATCTACAACTCGGATAATATTTATATTTCCGATACGATCCATATTTCCGTTTCCGGAAATATCATCGTTTCCGGAGTATTCATTTCTTGCTTATGACGATCTCAGCTCCAACTGAAACCAAGATCCGTCGATTCCGAATATCCATAGATGGAGTATTTAATGCCATTAAATACTTGATCCGTTTACGTACTATTTGTGCGACCTTACAGGTTCAGTCAAGAGTAAGCTGTGGATTAATATCATTCATTCCACTTGAACTGAAGCGGCCCCTAGCTAGGCATTCAGCTCACTTGATCTCACTGAATTATTAACTTGTCAATTAATACTGAACCGCATTTATTAAATTTAACATTAAATGCATACTTGGACCAAGGGCATTATTTCCTTCAGTCTCCCACTTGTCCTTAGGGACAAGTGTGCATTTCCTAATTCCTTTGTCGCTCGATGCTTGCTCTTGAACATAAGGTAAGAGTTGTCATCCTTATTATGTCCAGAGGTTTTTCTCGGTTTCAGAGTTCAACTAATCAAATAAAACAGATAATCATAGCCTATGATTCATCTGAGCACGGCCATGCATTTTACAGTTTCTAGCTCTCCGAGTGGCCTTGTACAACTTTCAGCATCTCATCCCGATTTATGGGAGGACAATCCCAATCTTGCGATCTTGAGATTAGACTTCGTTTGATAGGTGATTACCTGAGCGTTGCCTTTATAGCCTCCTTTTACGGTGCGATGGTTGGTCAACGTCAAAGCAACCAGTTCTCAAACAGGTAATCTCAAATCACTCAGGTATTGAGGATTTAGTGTCTAATAATATTAATGAAATTTACTTATGACAGATTTTCATCTCTTACAGTAAAGTTTTATAGTTCTGTCCGATACTAGTCTTCCCAAAGTAAGTATCTATGCAAATGATTATGACATTGCCATGTCCACATAGTTTAAGAAACAGAACCACTAGTCATCTTGCATTCCAGTCGTCTAGCGTTTTCTATGCGTCCAATTTTATAGAAAACTCCGACCAGGGACCATTTTCAACCTTTTACATTCAAGTTCACTTGATAGACATTTCTTAGTCACAGGACTGGTCCTGACAGTCTATCTTGAATATATCGTCAAATTGAAGGGACTCATCATTTAATAAACCACAAATTAAATGGAAAAACGAATTCTATTCATTTATTGTGAATGATTAACCAATAATGTTTTACAAAGAATTAAACTCTAAAACTTTAAAACATTAAATAAGGACATCAAATCCATTCTCCAATATGCTTGATCCCATAGCTGCAGTTTGCGAGTTGTGCTTCGCCTGCGGCAGAGGTTTAGTCAATGGATCTGATATGTTGTCATTAGTTCCAATCTTGCTTATCTCGACTTCTTTTCTTTCAACGAACTCTCGTAGAAGGTGAAATCTACGAAGTACATGGTTGACTCTTTGGTGGTGTCTAGGCTCCTTTGCCTGTGCAATAGCTCCATTATTATCACAGTATAGGGCTATTGGTCCTTTAATGGAGGGGACTACACCAAGTTCGCCTATGAACTTCCTTAGCCATATAGCTTCCTTTGCTGCTTCATGTGCAGAAATGTACTCCGCTTCAGTTGTAGAATCCGCAATGGTGCTTTGCTTAGCACTTTTCCAGCTTACTGCTCCTCCGTTGAGGCAGAAGACAAACCCAGACTGTGATCTGAAATCTGTTAGGTTATGATACATATGATATTACATAAATCATGCGGAAACAACCATTAACCCAGGATTACATATTATTTACACATAATCATATAGCATAATTTAGATGCATACTCTTTGTTGCGTGCCCTCCCTAGCTGCGCCCGAACCGAACCAGAACAAGTCTTTAGGACTCCAAGTGTCGTCCCTCCGTAGATAGTCCACAGCACGTCCGGATCCGCCTTAAGATTGACCAACTAGAATCGCCCTTAAGGTACTAGAATTTTCGGCACTTTTGAGCAAGATGTGTGGCTGAATTTTTCTCTCAAAAACTCACTTTGAATACTTTTAAAACTCGTTATAAATTGTGAACCCAGGCCACATATTTATAGGGGTATGGAAAGGGAATTGGAATCCTATTCAGATACAAATTGATTAAACCTAGAATCCTACAAGAACTCTAATTTAATTAATTTATCAAATAGAATTAGGAATTTAATCATTAACCGAACTCTGCACGTTTTAGGAAACGTGCACGAACACAAACACTTACACACGCACACACGGCAGCCACGATGGGCCGCCCATGCGTGCGCACGAGCAGCAGCCCACGCAGCGAGGCCTGCGCGAGCTGCAAGCCCACGCAGCTCCCGCGCGCGCTGCGCGCGCTGTGCGCGCTGCCACGGCCTGCTGGGCCTGGCCTTGCGCTGGGCCTGGCGTGGCTGTTTGTGCGGCGCGCTTGGCTTGCTGGGCGATGGCCTGGCTTCGTGCTGGGCCTCGTCCGGCAGGCCTCGTCCGATGCTTATTCGTACGATACGCTTCCGATTAAATTTCCGATTCCGGAATTCATTTCCGATACGAACAATATTTAACATTTCCGATTCCGGAATTAATTTCCGTTTCGAACAAATATTTAATATTTCCGTTTCCGGAATTATTTTCCGATTCCGGTAATATTTCCGATTCTGACAATATTTCCGTTTCCGGCAATATTTCCGATTCTGGTAATATTTCCATTTCCGATAATATTTTCCGATACGTACCATGTTTCCGTTTCCGGCAACATCTACGACTTGGATAATATTTATATTTCCGATACGATCCATATTTCCGTTTCCGGTAATATCATCGTTTCTGGAGTATTCATTTCTTGCCTGTGACGATCTCAGCTCCCACTGAAACCAAGATCCGTCGGTTCCGAATATCCATAGATAGAGTATTTAATGCCATTAAATACTTGATCCGTTTACGTACTATTTGTGTGACCCTACGGGTTCAGTCAAGAGTAAGCTGTGGATTAATATCATTAATTCCACTTGAACTGAAGCGGCCTCTAGCTAGGCATTCAGCTCACTTGATCTCACTGAATTATCAACTTGTTAATTAATACTGAACCGCATTTATTAGACTTAACATAGAATGCATACTTGGACCAAGGGCATTATTTCCTTCAGTCTCCCACTTGTCCTTAGGGACAAGTGTGCATTTCCTAATTCCTTTGTCGCTCGATGCTTGCTCTTGAACATAAGGTAAGAGTTGTCATCCTTATTATGTCCAGAGGTGTTCCTCGGTTTCAGAGTTCAACTGATCAAATAAACAGATAATCATAGCCTATGATTCATCCGAGCACGGCCATGCATTTCACAGTTTCTAGCTCTCCGAGTGGCCTTGTACAACTTTTAAGCATCTCATCCCGATTTATGGGAGGACAATCCCAATCTTGCGATCTTTAGATTAGACTTCGTTTGATAGGTGATTACCTGAGCGTTGCCTTTATAGCCTCCTTTTACGGTGCGACGGTTGGTCAACGTCAAAGCAACCAGTTCTCAAACAAGTAATCTCAAATCTCTCAGGTATTGAGGATTTAGTGTCTAATAATTTAATGAAATTTACTTATGACAGACTTTCATCTCTTACCGTAAAGTTTCATAGGTCTTGTCCGATACTAGTCTTCCCAAAGTAAGTATCTATGCAAATGATTATGACATTGCCATGTCCACATAGTTCAAGAAACAGAACTACTAGTCATCTTGCATTCTAATCGTCTAACGTTTTCTATGCGTCCAATTTTATAGAAAATTCCGATTAGGGACCATTTTCAACCTTTGACATTCAAGTTCACTTGATAGACATTTCTTAGTCACAGGACTGGTCCTGACAGTCTATCTTGAATATATCGTCAAATTGAAGGGACTCATTATTTAATAAACCACAAATTAAATGGAAAAATGAATTCCTTTCATTTATTGTGAATGATTAACCAATAATGTTTTACAAAGATTTAAACTCTAAAACTTTAAAACATTAAACAGAGACATCAAAGCCATTCTCCAATATGCTTGATTCCCATAGCTGAAGTGTGCGAGTTGTGCTTCGCTTGCGGCAGAGGTTTAGTTAATGGATCTGATATGTTGTCATCAGTTCCAATTTTGCTTATCTCGACTTCTTTTCTTTCAACGAACTCTCGTAGAAGGTGAAATCTACGAAGTACATGCTTGACTCTCTGGTGGTGTCTAGGCTCTTTTTCCTGTGCAATAGCTCCGTTATTATCACAATACAGGGCTATTGGTCCTTTAATGGAGGGGACTACACCAAGTTCACCTATGAACTTCATTAGCCATATAGCTTCCTTTGCTGCTTCATGTGCAGCAATGTACTCCGCTTCAGTTGTAGAATCCGCAATGGTGCTTTGCTTAGCACTTTTCCAGCTTACTGCTCCTCCGTTGAGGCAGAAGACAAACCCAGACTGTGATCTAAAATCATCTTTGTCGGTTTGGAAACTTGCGTCCGTATAGCCTTTAACAATTAATTCATCATCTCCACCATAGACCAGGAAGTCATCTTTGTGCCTTTTCAGGTACTTCAGAATATTCTTGGCAGCAGTCCAATGCGCCTCTCCTGGGTCTGACTGGTATCTGCTGGTAGCACTGAGTGCGTACGCAACATCCGGGCGTGTACATATCATAGCATACATTATTGAACCAATCAATGATGCATATGGAATCCCATTCATTCGTCTACGCTCATCAAGTGTTTTTGGGCACTGAGTCTTGCATAGAGTCATTCCATGAGACATGGGTAGGTAGCCTCGCTTGGAGTCCGCCATCTTGAACCTATCAAGCACCTTATTGATATAAGTGCTTTGACTAAGTCCAATCATCTTTTTAGATCTATCTCTGTAAATCTTAATGCCCAATATGTACTGTGCTTCTCCTAGATCCTTCATCGAAAAACATTTCCAAGCCAAATCTTGACAGAGTTCAACATAGGAATGTCATTTCCGATAAGCAATATGTCGTCGACATATAATACTAGGAAAGCAATTTTGCTCCCACTGACCTTCTTGTATACACAAGATTCGTCTGCGTTCTTGATGAAACCAAAGTCACTGACTGCTTCATCAAAACGTATATTCCAGCTCCTGGATGCCTGCTTCAATCCGTAGATTGACTTCTTTAGCTTGCATACCTTTTTAGCATTCTTTGGATCCTCAAAACCTTCAGGCTGTGTCATAAACACAGTTTCTGTTAAAACGCCGATTAAGAAAGCAGTTTTGACATCCATCTGCCATATTTCGTAATCGTAATATGCAGCGATTGCTAACATTATTCGAATAGACTTTAGCATTGCAACTGGTGAAAAGGTTTCATCGTAATCCACACCGTGGACTTGCCTGTAACCTTTTGCAACCAATCTAGCTTTGAAAACTTCAAGTTTCCCATCCTTGTCCTTTTCAGTTTGAAAACCCATTTGCTTCCAATGGCTTGGTAGCCATCTGGCAAATCGACCAAATCCCATACTTGGTTTTCAGACATGGAGTCTAATTCAGATTGCATGGCTTCTTGCCACTGCTTGGAGCTAGGGCTCGTCATAGCTTGTTTGTAAGTCGCAGGTTCATCACTTTCAAGTAATAGAACGTCACAGCTCTCGTTCGTCAAAATACCTAAGTACCTTTCCGGTTGAGATCTATATCTTTGCGATCTACGCGGGGTAACATTTCTAGATTGACCATGATTCTCACCAGATTCTTCTAAAGATCTCTGAGTTTCATCCTGAATGTCATCTTGAGCATTCTCTAGAGTTTGTTGTTCGACTCGAATTTCTTCGAGGTCTATTTTTCTCCCACTTGTCATTTTGGAAATGTGATCTTTTTCCAAAAAGACACCATCTCGAGCAACAAACACTTTGTTCTCAGATGTATTGTAGAAGTAATACCCCTTTGTTTCCTTTGGATAGCCCACAAGGATACATTTGTCAGATTTTGGATGAAGTTTGTCTGAAATTAATCGTTTGACGTATACTTCACATCCCCAAATCTTAAGAAAAGACACATTTGGAGGCTTTCCAAACCATAATTCGTATGGAGTCTTTTCGACAGCTTTAGACGGAGCTCTATTTATAGTGAGTGCAGCTGTATTTAGTGCATGTCCCCAAAATTCTAATGGAAGTTCGGCCTGACCCATCATTGACCTGACCATGTCTAGCAAGGTTCTGTTCCTCCGTTCCGACACACCCTTCCATTGTGGTGTTCCAGGAGGAGTCAGTTCTGATAGAATTCCACATTCTTTCAGATGGTCATCAAATTCATAGCTCAGATATTCACCGCCTCTATCAGACCGCACTGCTTTAATCTTCTTGCCTAATTGATTCTCTACTTCATTCTGAAATTCCTTGAATTTGTCAAAGGATTCAGACTTATGCTTCATTAGGTAGACATAACCATACCTACTGAAGTCATCAGTGAAAGTGATAAAGTAGCTGAAACCACCTCTAGCATTTGTACTCATTGGTCCACATACATCTGTATGGATTAAACCCAATAGTTCATTTGCTCTTTCTCCAACTTTAGAGAAAGGTTGCTTTGTCATTTTGCCAAGTAAACATGATTCGCATTTACCATAATCCTCTAAGTCAAATGGTTCTAGAATTCCTTCCTTTTGAAGTCTTTCTAAGCGTTTCAAGTTTATATGGCCTAATCGACAATGCCACAGATAGGTGAGATCTGAATCATTCTTTTTGGCCTTTTTGGTATTTATGTTATATACTTGTTTGTCGTGATCTAATAAATAAAGTCCATTGACTAATCTAGCAGATCCATAAAACATCTCTTTAAAATAAAACGAACAACTATTGTCTTTTATTAAAAAAGAAAATCCCTTAGCATCTAAGCAAGAAACTGAAATGATGTTTTTAGTAAGACTTGGAACATGGAAACATTCTTCCAGTTCCAAAACTAGCCCGGAGGGCAACGACAAATAGTAAGTTCCTACAGCTAATGCAGCAATCCGTGCTCCATTTCCCACTCGTAGGTCGACTTCACCCTTGCTTAACTTTCTACTTCTTCTTAGTCCCTGTGGATTGGAACATAAGTGTGAGCCACAACCTGTATCTAATACCCAAGAAGTTGAATTAGCAAGTATACAGTCTATAACGAAAATACCTGAAGATGGAACGACTGTTCCGTTCTTCTGATCTTCCTTAAGCTTCAAGCAATCTCTTTTCCAATGCCCCTTCTTCTTGCAGTAGAAGCATTCGGATTCAGAAGTGGGTTGACTGACCTTCCTCTTTGCAGATTTGGCGCCAGTTTGCTTAGTTGGGCTGGCCTTGTTGCCACCTTTCTTAGCATTCCTCTTCTTTCCAGATTTCTTGAACTTGCCCCCACGCACCATAAGCACATCCTGCTTATCACTTTTGAGCGTCTTTTCAGCGGTCTTTAGCATACCGTGAAGCTCAGTGAGAGTTTTGTCCAGACTATTCATACTGTAGTTCAGTTTGAACTGATCATACCCGCTATGAAGAGAATGGAGGATCGTGTCTATAGCCATTTCCTGAGAAAATTGCTGATCCAGCCGACTCATATTCTCAATGAGTCCAATCATTTTGAGAACATGTGGACTTACGGGCTCGCCTTTCTTAAGTTTGGTCTCAAGAATTTGCCTATGAGTCTCGAATCTTTCGACTCGAGCCAGATCTTGGAACATGTTCTTCAACTCACTGATGATTGTGAAAGCATCTGAGTTGATGAACGTTTTCTGCAGATCCGCACTCATGGTGGCGAGCATTAGACATTTCACATCCTTGTTGGCATCAATCCAACGATTGAGGGCTGCCTGAGTGACCCCGTCGCCTGCAGCTTCGGGCATCGCCTCATCTAGGACATACTCCTTTTCTTCCTGCATAAGAACTATTTGCAAGTTCCTTTGCCAGTCAAGGAAGTTTTTCCCGTTCAACTTCTCCTTTTCGAGAATTGATCGAATGTTGAATGAATTGTTGTTTGCCATATTAAAAACTACAATTGAAAAGAATAAACAAATAAATAACCATTCACAGTTTCTCTTAATAAACTTAAATTCTAGCATACATGCATAATTCAATGTTTATTAAGCATTTTATTCAAATTATGTGTTCCGGCAGGTGTGAATAAAATGATTCCAAGATCCTAAAATCATTGAAGAACTAAGCACAGTTTGTCGACTTAATCCTAGAACATCTTAGGTAAGCAAAAGCCTTTTGCTAATAGTCTAGAAACTATTCTTGGTTGATAGGTACGTCTAAGAACTTATTAGGTAAACCTATCGATTTTGCCACGACATAAAAGGACTCCTTACTTATATCGTTGAGTTTCACCAAAACTAACATGTACTCACAATTATTTGTGTACCTTGCCCCTTTAGGACCAATAAGTAACACCTCGCTGAGCGAAAACTATTACTAGATTGATGTAAAGGATATCCAAGCAAGTGTATATTTTGGCATGGCACCTTTTAACTCAATTTTTAAGTTTGGAACTTAAAGCTCTTACTATGTTGGTTAGATTTTAAGTGAACTAAAATCCTTAATCATGCAACATAATCAAGCTTTTGATCTCATGCATTTTAAGACATATTTAAAAGCAATAAATAACTTAAAACATGCATAAGATATTTGTGATCTAGTATGGCCCGACTTCATCTTGAAGCTTTAACTTCAAAGTCCGTCTTGAAAATCTCCGTGGGAGGCACCATTTTCTTCAAATAGGATAAGCTATAACTAATTACAACTATTTGATGGTACGCAGACCATATTTGAATTGAAAAATAACTTTGGTACTTCAGACCAATTACATTCAAATTAATGGTACGCAGACCATATTTTCTATCCTATTTGGGCCATACTAGTCACTTCATCACCTGCAAAACAGTACATATACAATATATACCATTCACCCATTCATTATCATGAATGGCCCACATAGCTGGTTAGTAAAACACATTATGCATCACGTAAACATTTGCAGTAATTAATCAAGGGCACCAATAATCTACCAATTATTCAGTCCTTATTAATTCTAATCAAGTTGTTTTAACCTTAAGGATTTGTAGACCTAATCAAGAGTTTATGACTAAAAAAAACGCTCCCACTTAAACCAATAAATTCATATGCTTCACTAATTTTAAACATAAAAATGTATTTCTAGTCTAACCGGAAACATACAAATTTAATTAAAATTTAAAGCTCATATAAATTTATAATTGAATCCAAAAAGTTTAATTTAATTTCAGTCGTTATTTAAATTAATTCATGATTTTAATTTTAGTAAAATAATTAGAATAAATAACATTTATTATAATTACAATATTCAAAATTAAAATCCAAGAAAATAATTTAAATTATTAATTTTAAAATTAATTAAAATTACGTGAACTGAAATTTTCAAATTAAACATTCAAAACGATCTAATCGTAACGCAAACACCCTACGCATTGCACGCCCATGGGCCGCTCGCACACAGCCATCGCTGGCCATGTGCGCGCAGCCCATGCGCTCGTCGCATAGCTGCTGCATTTCCATCGCAAGCCATCGCACGCTGCGCGCGCACCAGCGCTCGTCGCACGCGAGCCATCGCTCGCAGTGCGCGCGAGCCATCGCTCGCTGTGCGCGCGACATCGCTCGCTGGGCGCGCGACATCGCTCGCTGGGCGCGCGACATCGCTCGCTGTGCGTGCGAGCCATCGCTCGCTGGGCGCGCGACATCGCTCGCTGTGCGTGCGAGCCATCGCTCGCTGGGCGCGCGACATCGCTCGCTGGGCGCGCGACATCGCTCGCTGTGCGCGCGAGCAACGCTGGGCGCAGCGCTCGTGGCACGCGAGCTTGCGCTCGCTGCGCGCGAGGCTGCGCGCTCTTGCGCGAGGCAGTGCGCGTTGTGGCGCAGCTCGCTTGCTGCCCACACGCGACTGCCTTGGCCCGCCCTTCGCCCATGCCCATTCGTCCATTGCTCGTGGCCCACGACACAAGGCAGGGCTGCTGCCTTGTGCACGTGCACCATGCCTTGCTCATTGCATTCGTGCCGCACGGGCGACGAGCTCCCTTGCTCGTCGTCGCATGCCCGCACTATACAACACCCCTTAAGGGTAACACGAAGCGTCCATTGCTTTGTGCGTGCAAGTTATATGAACGAATCGCATAAAAAATTTAAAATTTATAAAATTAATGACAAATTAATAAATATTATTAATTTCATAATTTTAGGGCGAAAAAATCGAAAATTTATTATTCAATTGATTTCCGATTGTTATGGATTCAAGTCTAGGTCATAAAAATTTAAAATTTATCATAAATTTACAATTTTTATGGTGGTTTTTAATCATAGGTTTCTAATTAAATTATAATTAATTATGAAAATCAAATTAATTCTAAATTATTCTAATTTTAAACAAATTAATCATAATTACAAATTAGATTGCATAATTAACAAGGCTAGGCATTCAAACTTGTTAAACATATACAGTAGGTCAATCAAAAATTCAAGATTTATCAACAAGAATCGCAAATATTTAATTTAACATCTTAAATTTACGAAATTTTGCATTCGAAAAACTAAAACCTTCGAAAAGTCATAGTTAGGCTTCGAATTTGAGAATTCTGGGTTCGGCAGAAAAATATTATTTTTGTCAAAATTTTAGAATGCCTTTTACATGCGGAATTGACACAAAAATCACTCGATTTGGATGAGTAACGAAGAAACTGCCGAAAAACTGCGTACGTATAATTAAATAAACGCAATTTGCAATTAATTAACAATTACGAAAATTAATCACCCCTTTTAATTCTTGCAAATTTGTAATATTTAACCATGTTTATGCAAATTAGATTATGAAAATAATAAGGGGCTCGTGATACCACTGTTAGGTTATGATACATATGATATTACATAAATCATGCGGAAACAACCATTAACCCAGGATTACATATTATTTACACATAATCATATAGCATAATTTAGATGCATACTCTTTGTTGCGTGCCCTCCCTAGCTGCGCCCGAACCGAACCAGAACAAGTCTTTAGGACTCCAAGTGTCGTCCCTCCGTAGATAGTCCACAGCACGTCCGGATCCGCCTTAAGATTGACCAACTAGAATCGCCCTTAAGGTACTAGAATTTTCGGCACTTTTGAGAAAGATGTGTGGCTGAATTTTTCTCTCAAAAACTCACTTTGAATACTTTTAAAACTCGTTATAAATTGTGAACCCAGGCCACATATTTATAGGGGTATGGAAAGGGAATTGGAATCCTATTCAGATACAAATTGATTAAACCTAGAATCCTACAAGAACTCTAATTTAATTAATTTATCAAATAGAATTAGGAATTTAATCATTAACCGAACTCTGCACGTTTTAGGAAACGTGCACGAACACAAACACTTACACACGCACACACGGCAGCCACGATGGGCCGCCCATGCGTGCGCACGAGCAGCAGCCCACGCAGCGAGGCCTGCGCGAGCTGCAAGCCCACGCAGCTCCCGCGCGCGCTGCCACGGCCTGCTGGGCCTGGCCTTGCGCTGGGCCTGGCGTGGCTGTTTGTGCGGCGCGCTTGGCTTGCTGGGCGATGGCCTGGCTTCGTGCTGGGCCTCGTCCGGCAGGCCTCGTCCGATGCTTATTCGTACGATACGCTTCCGATTAAATTTCCGATTCCGGAATTCATTTCCGATACGAACAATATTTAACATTTCCGATTCCGGAATTAATTTCCGTTTCGAACAAATATTTAATATTTCCGTTTCCGGAATTATTTTCCGATTCCGGTAATATTTCCGATTCTGACAATATTTCCGTTTCCGGCAATATTTCCGATTCTGGTAATATTTCCATTTCCGATAATATTTTCCGATACGTACCATGTTTCCGTTTCCGGCAACATCTACGACTTGGATAATATTCATATTTCCGATACGATCCATATTTCCGTTTCCGGTAATATCATCGTTTCCGGAGTATTCATTTCTTGCCTGTGACGATCTCAGCTCCCACTGAAACCAAGATCCGTCGGTTCCGAATATCCATAGATAGAGTATTTAATGCCATTAAATACTTGATCCGTTTACGTACTATTTGTGTGACCCTACGGGTTCAGTCAAGAGTAAGCTGTGGATTAATATCATTAATTCCACTTGAACTGAAGCGGCCTCTAGCTAGGCATTCAGCTCACTTGATCTCACTGAATTATCAACTTGTTAATTAATACTGAACCGCATTTATTAGACTTAACATAGAATGCATACTTGGACCAAGGGAATTATTTCCTTCAAAATCATCCTTGTCGGTTTGGAAACTTGCGTCCGTATAGCCTTTAACAATTAATTCATCATCTCCACCATAGACCAGGAAGTCATCTTTGTGCCTTTTCAGGTACTTCAGAATGTTCTTGGCAGCAGTCCAATGTGCCTCTCCTGGGTCTGACTAGTATCTGCTCGTAGCACTGTGTGCGCACGCAACATCCGGGCGTGTACATATCATAGCATACATTATTGAACCAATCAATGATGCATATGGAATCCCATTCATTCGTCTACGCTCATCAAGTGTTTTTGGGCACTGAGTCTTGCTTAGAGTCATTCCATGAGACATGGGTAGGTAGCCTCGCTTGGAGTCTGCCATCTTGAACCTTTCAAGCACCTTATTGATATAAGTGCTTTGACTAAGTCCAATCATCTTTTTAGATCTATCTCTGTAAATCTTGATGCCCAATATGTACTGTGCTTCTCCTAGATCCTTCATCGAAAAACATTTCCCAAGCCAAATCTTGACAGAGTTCAACATAGGAATGTCATTTTCGATAAGTAATATGTCGTCGACATATAATACTAGGAAAGCAATTTTGATCCCACTGACCTTCTTGTATACACAAGATTCGTCTGCGTTATTGATGAAACCAAAGTCACTGACTGCTTCATCAAAACGTATATTCCAGCTCCTTGATGCTTGCTTCAATCCGTAGATTGATTTCTTTAGCTTGCATACCTTTTTAGCATTCTTTGGATCCTCAAAACCTTCAGGTTGTGTCATAAACACAGTTTCTGTTAAAACGCCGTTTAAGAAAGCGGTTTTGACATCCATTTGCCATATTTCGTAATCGTAATATGCAGCGATTGCTAACATTATCCGAATAGACTTTAGCATTGCAACTGGTGAAAAGATTTCATCGTAATCCACACCGTGGACTTGCCTGTAACCTTTTGCAACCAATCTAGCTTTGAAAACTTCAAGTTTCCCATCCTTGTCCTTTTTCAGTTTGAAAACCCATTTGCTTCCAATGGCTTGGTAGCCATCTGGCAAATCGACCAAATCCCATACTTGGTTTTCTGACATGGAGTCAAATTCAGATTGCATGGCTTCTTGCCATTGCTTGGAGCTAGGGCTCGTCATAGCTTGTTTGTAAGTCGCAGGTTCATCACTTTCAAGTAATAGAACGTCATAGATCTCGTTCGTCAAAATACCTAAGTACCTTTCCGGTTGATATCTATATCTCTGCGATCTACGCGGGGTTACATTTCTAGATTGACCATGATTCTCACCAGATACTTCTAAAGATCTATGAGTTTCATCCTGAATGTCATCCTGAGAATTCTCTAGAGTTTGTTGTTCGACTCGAATTTCTTCGAGGTCTACTTTTCTCCCACTTGTCATTTTGGAAATGTGATCTTTCTCCAAAAAGACACCATCTCGAGCAACAAACACCTTGTTCTCAGATGTATTGTAGAAGTAATACCCCTTTGTTTCCTTTGGATAGCCCACAAGGATACATTTGTCGGATTTCGGATGAAGTTTGTCTGAAATTAATCGTTTGACGTATACTTCACATCCCCAAATCTTAAGAAAAGACACATTTGGAGGCTTTCCAAACCATAACTCATATGGAGTCTTTTTGACAGCTTTAGACGGAGCTCTATTTATAGTGAGTGCAGCTGTATTTAGTGCATGTCCCCAAAATTCTAATGGAAGTTCGGCCTGACCCATCATTGACCTGACCATGTCTAGCTAGCAAGGTTCTGTTCCTAAGTTCCGACACACCGTTCCATTGTGGTGTTCCAGGAGGAGTCAATTCTGATAGAATTCCACATTCTTTCAGATGGTCATCAAATTCATAGCTCAGATATTCACCACCTTTATCAGACCGCAGTACCTTAATCTTCTTACCTAATTGATTCTCTACTTCACTGTGAAATTCCTTGAATTTGTCAAAGGATTCAGACTTGTGCTTCATTAGATAGACATAACCATATCTACTGAAGTCATCAGTGAAAGTGATAAAGTAGATGAAACCACCTCTAGCATTTGTACTCATTGGTCCACATACATCTATATGGATTCAACCCAATAGTTCATTTGCTCTTTCTCCAACTTTAGAGAAAGGTTGCTTTGTCATTTTTCCAAGTAAACATGATTCGCACTTATCATAATCCTCTAAGTCAAATGGTTCTAGAATTCCTTCCTTTTGAAGTCTTTCTATGCGTTTCAGGTTAATATGGCCTAATCGACAATGCCACAGATAGGTGAGATCTGAATCATCCTTTTTGGCCTTTTTCGTATTTATGTTATAAACTTGTTTGTCGTGATCTAATAAATAAATTCCATTGACCACTAGTGGAAAAAACCCCTGTTGTAGCCCCCTTGTTGAGGGGGGCATACATAAGCGCGCCTCAATAACTACTTAGTCAACGCGGGTCAAACATTATAAAGGGTTGTTATAGCGAACATTTTTATTGTTCGCTTCGATAACTATTGTTGAAGGGGGCATTTAAGTGTTTGCATCAACAAAGTATCATCTGTTGACGCGTACACTCCAATGTTCGCTTCGACAAAGTTAGATAGGCATATACTCCAAATTTTAATTCTCTCTCCTCCTCATTTCTTCTGTTAGCCTGGAGGATTCCTTTCTCTCTCCTCTCTCCCCTCTCATGGTTTAAAACTTCTCAAACCCTCCGCCTCTTTCGTCAACAACTCGGACTCCCTCTTACTCTCCTCAAAGTCGGACTCCATGGAAGAGTTGCAAAGCTAGGATCTCGCCACCGACTTCTCTCCCTCCTCAAACTCGTCGATCTATCTCCCTCCTCAAGCTCAACACAATTTCCTCAATCGTATCTCAATTCAACCGCTATCTACTTCGTATTCTCGAGCAAGGCGGCGGTGTTGTCTCAAAATGATGTAACTCTTTCATCTCTCTCCTTCATCTTTCCTCCATTCTTCAATTATTTTAGGTTTTTGATTTTTCATATTATTTTTTATTAATTTTTTTTATTTATAATTTAGGTTTTTATTATTTTGTTGATTTTAACGAATTTTAATTTTCTAACTGGAGGTGGCGGTGGTGGAGGTGCGGCTTGGGTTTCGGTAGGTCGTGGGTGGTCAGATTATGAGGCACAAGCAGGTGATGGCTGTGGTAAATAGATCTTCTTCTTCTTCTTGGAACTACTCTCATCATCACCAATTAACGCTTTACAATTGTGGTGAATTCGGGTTTTTGATTTTAGTTTTTTTTGTCTCTGATTAGTTGCGGTTGTGCTGGTGGTTTTAATCTGAATTCATTGATTAGTTTGGATGCATGATTAATTTTTTGTTTTTGGCAAGTTTTGGTTGTATTCTCTGATTAGTTTTCTCTGATTAGTTGTCTCTACTTAATTGTGTTGGAGTTTGGACTTTGGAGCATGATTATAGTGGTGGTTATATTTTGTATTAATTTTTGGCAGGTGTTGATGCTCCAGTCACACTTTCATTCTTCACTTATTTTGGTTTGACTTCAGTTTACGGGAGTATCATGCTCTTTAGGCATAAGAAATTGGTGGTATGTTTAGTCTTATTTTGGTTTGCCTTGTGTCTGCAGTTATGCAGAAGTTTGAGAAAATACTCATTACATAGGAATCTGAGCATGTCTTTCCCTTCCCTGTCAGGAGGACAATAACAACAGTAAAGGATGGGTTTCCTATGCCTTATGCCCTTAGTAGAAGAATTTCTTTTTAAGATTAGCATCATTCAAATTGGAAATTATACAAGCTCATTCTTATTCGAGTGAGGTTAGTGTATCTAATACAATCAAACTGTGAGCATAATAGGATTCATGTTTAGTCTTATTTTGGTTTGCCTTGTGTCTGCAGTTATGCTTATATAAATTTGAGAACTTGTAAATAAAATTTGGTATTGTTAGCATGAATTCTTATTAGTGTGCCCTTGAATTGTGTTTTGCTACCTCATTGAACGCCTGTTTGTTTGAGTATTTCATTCTAGTATGAGAATTTTCTTGAGGTTATGCAGTTATCTAGAATTTTAGATCTAATACTGTTGTTATGTACTAGAGTCCATTCAATGTTTTTGGCTGTTAAGCTCATATATGTCGAATTGACAGTCCTTTTATTCTCTTTATTTCATGTATAACGTTAATGAACTGGTTGAATTCTTTATAAGCCTTACTAAAGTAGTTGAATTTGATTGACACTTACTTATTACTTTTACTGGATGCTATTCTTATTGGTAATGTTGTGTGCACTACATGTAGCTGTAGATATGTTGGTTATGATTTGTATTTGCTGCTTTCAACTGTCACCCATAAAGCAGATTGGTGCTTTTGTACCTGCTCTGTGTCAGAAGGTGACTAGATTAGAACAATCCTCAATGCCACTGTCCTCGTTAGATGAATCAACTCTCACGTAGAAGCCTGCTAGAAGGCACAACTATGAATATAATCAATCGTACTCGTTACAATATTGTACATTGTACGGGTATGAGAAATTATCTGTTTCTAGTGGATCAGCATGTAATGGCATCATTTTACTCTTTCAGACCACCTGGCAAAGCTTTGCGTTTTATTGTTATTGTTCACTAGATGATGTCTTGCTTTTTTTTTTGCAGGTGTGTAATGGATGGTAGATTAATTAGTTGGAAGACAGGAAAGCATATGTCGTCAATTTGTTTAGTTTAGATTTGCTTACAGTACTTTGATTTATTTCACTTTGTAAGATAGTATTTTGTATAATGTAATAGTATACAAACTCATATCTCTTGCACTCCTTATTTGAATACTAATAACGAGACGTGTTTAGTATTTCTAGTTTTTTGCCTCCCATAAATATTTTGTTCGCACTAATCAAGACCCAAATCATAAGAAATAAAAAGTAAATCATACAAAAATGCAATTTTCTAGCCATCTATTGAGGCGGGCAAAGGTTATGCAACGTCTCAATAGGGCCCTCATACAGGTCTGTTGAGGGGGGCATTTAAGAAGTGAGCCTCAACAGAGGAGGCTGTTGAGGCGGGCTTCTGTAAAGCCCCCCACAACAGGTCCTTATTTTTCGCTTATCTGTAGAGGTTGTTGAGGGGGGCTTTCAAAAGCCCCCCACAACAGATCACCTGTTGAGGCGAACAAAGCCCGCCTCAACAGATCACTGAGCTGTTGAAGCTACGTCTGTCGCAGCGGGCCTTGTTCGCCTCAATAAACCCAAAATGCCCCCCTCAACAGGTATTTTTTCCACTAGTGGACCAATCTAGCAGATCCACAAAACATCTCTTTAAATTAAAACGAGCAACTATTGTCTTTTATTAAACAGGAAAATCCCTTAGCATCTAAGCAAGAAACAGAAAAGATGTTTTTAGTAAGACTTGGAACATGGAAACACTCTTCCAGTTCCAAAACTAGCCCAGAGGGCAACGACAAATAATAAGTTCCTACAGCTAATGCAACATTCCTTGCTCCATTTCCCACTCGTAGGTCGACTTCACCCTTGCTTAACTTTCTACTTCTTCTTAGTCCTTGTGAATTGGAACATAAGTGTGAGCCATAACCTGTATCTAATACCCAAGAAGTTGAATTAGCAAGTGTACAGTCTATAACGAAAATACCTGAAGATGGAACGACTGTTCCGTTCTTCTGATCTTCCTTTAGCTTCAACAATCTCTCTTCCAATGCCCTTTCTTCTTGCAGTAGAAGCATTCGGATTCAGAAGTGGGTTGACTGACCTTCCTCTTTTTAGATTTGGCGCCAGCTGGTTGCTTAGTCTGGTTGGCCTTGTTGCCACCTTTCTTAGCATTCCTCTTCTTTCCAGATTTCTTGAACTTGCCCCCACGCACCATAAGCACATCTGGCTTATCACTTTTGAGCGTCTTTTCAGCGGTCTTCAGCATACCGTGAAGCTCAGTGAGCGTTTTGTCCAGACTATTCATACTGTAGTTCAGTTTGAACTGATCATACCCGCTATGAAGAGAATGGAGGATGGTGTCTATAGCCATTTCCTGAGAGAATTGCTGATCCAGCCAACTCATATTCTCAATGAGTCCAATCATTTTGAGAACATGTGGACTTACGGGCTCGCCTTTCTTAAACTTGGTCTTAAGAATTTGCCTATGAGTCTCAAATCTTTCGACTCGAGCCAGATCTTGGAACATGTTCTTTAACTCACTGATGATCGTGAAAGCATTTGAGTTGATGAGCGTTTTCTGCAGATCTGCACTCATGGTGGCGAGCATTAGACATTTCACATCCTTGTTGGCATCAATCCAACGATTGAGGGCTGCCTGAGTGACCCCATCGCCTGCGGCTTCGGGCATCGCCTCTTCCAGGACATACTCCTTTTCTTTCTGCATAAGAACTATTTGCAAGTTCCTTTGCCAGTCAAGGAAGTTTTTCCCGTTCTAATTCTCCTTTTCGAGAATTGACCGAATGTTGAATGAATTGTTGTTTGCCATAATTAAAACTACAATTGAAAAGAATAAACAAATAAATAATCATTCACAGTTTCTCTTAATAAACTTAAATTCTAGCATACATGCATAATTCAATGTTCATTAAGCATTTTATTCAAATTATGTGTTCCGGCAGGTGTGAATAAAATGATTCCAACATCCTAAAACCATTGAAGAATTAAGCACATTATGTATTTTGACTCAATTCTAAAACATTTTAGGTAAGCAAAAACCTTTTGCTTATAGTCTAGAAACTACTCTTGGTTGGTAAACCTATCGATTTTGCCACGACATAAAAGGACTCCTTACTTATATCGTTGAGTTTCACCAAAACTAACATGTACTCACAATTATTTGTGTACCTTACCCCTTTAGTATCTACAAGTAACACATCGCTATGGCGGAAAACTATTACTAAGATCGATGTAAAGGATATCCAAGTAAGTGTTATTTTGGCATGACACCTTTTAACTCAATTTTTAAGTTTGGAACTTAAGGCTCTTACTATGTTGGTTAGATTTTAAGTGAACTAAAATCCTTAATCATGCAACATAATCAAGCCACAATCTCATGCATAATTAAGACATATTTAAAGTAATAAATAACTTAAAGCCTGCATAAGATAAATGTGATCTAGTATGGCCCGACTTCATCTTGAAACTTCAACTTCAAAGTCCGTCTCGAAAATGGAAACTTCGTCTTGAATTTCACCGTGGGAGGCGCCATTTTCTCCAAATAGGATAAGCTATAATTAAACTAATTACAAGTATTTGATGTTACACAGACCATATTTAAATTGAAAAACAAATTTGGTGCATTAGACCAATTACATTCAAATTAATGGTACGCAGACCATATTTTCTATTCTATTTGGGCCATACTAGTCACTTCATAACCTGCAAAACAGTACATATACAATATATACCATTCATCCATTCATTATCATGAATGGCCCACATAGTTGGTTAGTTAAAACACATTGTATGCATCACATAAATATTTGCAGCAATTAATCAAGGGCACCAATAATCTACCAATTATTCAGTCCTTATTAATTCTAATCAAGTTGTTTAACCTTAAAGGATTTGTAGACCTAATCAAGAGTTTATGACTAAAAAGGGCTCCCACTTAAACCAATAAATTCATATGCTTTACTAATTTTAAACATAAAAATGTATTTCTAGTCTAACCGGAAACATACAAATTTAATTAAAATTTAAAGCTCATATAAATTTAAAATTGAATCCACGTATTTAATTTATTTTCAGTCGAATTTAAATTAATTCAAGGTTTTTAATTTTAGTAAAATAATTAGTATAAATAAAATTTATAATAATTATAATATTCAAAATGAAAATCCAAGAAAACTATTTAAATTATTAATTTTAAAATTAATTAAAATTACATGAACTGAAAATTTCAAATTAAAATTTAATTTAAAACTCGACAATCGTAACATGACGAGCACTTGGGCTTGCGCCCAAGCCCCGTCGAGTGCACGACCTATCGCTGGCCAATGGCACATCGCAGCAGCAGCCACGCGCAAACACAGCAAGCCAAGCCACGCTTGCGCGTAGCCTGCCTGCCCACATGCATCGCAGCAGCTACGATGGTAGCGCTCGCTCGCTCGCGCAAGCAAGCCTTCGAGGCCACGCGTGTTGGTGCGCGGAGCAGCGAACGCTGGGCGACCAGCTCTCGCCCTCGCGCGCGCGCGCCTCTCCTCGTGCCATGCCATCGCTCTTTGCCCAACGCCCACATGCACACAACACTCGACACAAGGCAGGGCTACTGCCTTGTGCTCGCGCGCCACTCGCCTTGGTCGCTGCATTCGTACCGCATGGGCGACGAGCTCCCTTGCTCGTCGTCGCATGCCCGCACTATACAACACCCCTTAAGGGTAACACGTAGCGTCCATTGCTTTGTGCGTGCAAGTTTTATGAGCCAAATTCATAAAAATTAAAACTTTTATTACAAAATTAATGACAAATTAATAAATCATATTAATTTCATAATTTTAGGGCGAAAAATCGAAAATTTATTAATTAATTATCTTCCGATTAACATGGATTCAAATATAGGTTATAAAAATTTAAAATTTAACACAAATTAACAATTTTATGGTGGTTTTTAATCATAGGTATCTAATTAAATTATTAATTAATTATGAAAATTAAATCAATTCTAAATTATTCGAATTTCAACAAATTAATCATAATTACAAATTACATTGCATAATTAACAAGGCTAGGCATTCAAACTTGTTAAACATATACAGTAGGTCAATCAAAAATTCAAGATTTATCAACAAGAATCGCAAATATTTAATTTAACATCTTAAATTTACAAACTTTTGCGTTCGAAAAACTAAAACCTCCGAAAAGTCATAGTTAGGCTTCGAATTTGGGAATTCTGGGTTTCAGCGAAAACTACTATTTTTGTCAAAATTTTAGAATGCTTTTTACATGCGGAATTGACACAAAAATCACTCGATTTGGTTGAGTAACGAACATTCTCCTGAAAAACTGCGTACATATAATTAAATAAACGCAATTTGCAATTAATTAACAATTACGAAAATAAATCACCCCTTTTAATTCCTTGCAAATTTGTAATATTTAACCATGTTTATGCAATTTAGATTATAAAAATAATAAGAGGCTCGTGATACCACTGATAGGTTATGATACATATGACAAAACATAAATCATGCGGAAAAACCATAAGCCAGGAAACATATTATTTACACATAATCATTTAGAATAGTATAGATGCATACACTTTGTAGCGTGCCTTCTCTAGCTGCGCCCGAACCGAACAAGAACAAGTCTTTAGGACTCCAAATGTCGTCCCTCCGTAGATAGTCCACAGCACGTCCGGATCCGCCTTAAGCTTGACCAACTAGAATCGCCCTTAGGTTTCTTCGGAATTTCGGCTATTATGGGTGCAAGTGTTTGGCTGATTTTGCTTAAAAACCTTACCTTTGAATACTTCAATCGTGTCTATAAATTGTGACCCTAGGCACCTATTTATAGAGATATGGAAAAGGAATCATAATCCTATTAGGATACTAATTAGTTTCATTAGAATCCTGCTAGGACTCTATTAAATAAAATTTATCTAATAGGTTTAGGATTTAATCTTTTATCGAATTCCGATAGCTTTAGGATTCGCACACGAGCATCGCACGTGCACCGTACACCCGCGCAGGCCTTGCGGCCCACGCTGAGCGCACAGCGCCTCGGCCCATGCCCGCTGCCTGTGTCCGCGCGCGCGCCCAAGGCCTTGGCTGGGCCTGGCTTGCGCTGGGCCTGGTCGAGGCTTGGCGTGTGTTGGTGATGCGTGTGGCTTGCTGGGAGATGGTCTGGCTTCGTGCTGGGCCTTCGTCTAGCGAGCCTCGTCCGATGCTAATTCGTACGATACCTACAACTAATGTAGCATTGCCATGCTTCATTTCCCACTTGTAGTCATTAGTGTACCCTAGCTTCCACTGTTTGAGTTATTACCGAAGTAAGAACCTCAATCGGTATATGATACCAAGGAAGTTTGATTGCTAGGTCACTTCTCTTGAAACATAAATTTATAGGTAGAAATGGAATCATAAATTCCTTTTATTTGTTCCTTGTTTTCCTATTTCTTGTACCCTTTCTTATAGCCTTAAGAATTGAATTCTCTAGTGTTGACTTTTATACTTTGTTTAGACATGTCCAATGTCATTCCAACAAAGTTCTTACCATTTTATTTATGTTGAATGTTCTATTTCAACTAGATGATCTTTACCAGAAACTTCTAAAGTTCTCTAAGCATCGATCTATTCGAATGTCTAGGGACAAGACTCATTCGAGAATTAAATGGAAAAATATATTAGGTTGTTAACCATTGGGAAAGCTGAGCGTTTAAACTCAATGCTTTAAGATCTCAAAACTACATTGTATTTTGAATCCACAAGCACCAATCGGTTTGCCTTTCGACTTTGATACTCGAAAACAACCATTAAAGTCTCCATAAGAAACGTACATTTAAAATTGCTCATTTTCTCTCATTTTCGTGAATCGTTCTTGGATTCACTACCAATCGAGGAAATTTACCGTTACCTTTCTAAAAGGATTTATTGCAGTGCAAGATATTTAATTATAAACAATAATTAAAACATACATTGAAGCATGAAAAGTCTAAACATTTATCATGAGTAATAACTTGAAAATTGCAATCATGCAATTTAAACAAGTTATTGGCATTTTATTCGAATTTATTGTTCCGGCAGGTGTGAATAAAATGATTCCAAGATCCTAAAAACCATTGAAGAATTAAGCACTTTATGTATTTTGACTCAATTCTAAAATCTTTTAGGTAAGCAAAAGCCTTTTGCTAATAGTCTAGAAACTACTTTTGGTTGATAAATACGTCTAAGAACTTATTAGGTAAACCTATCGATTTTACCACGACATAAAAGGACTCCTTACTTGTATCGTTGAGTTTCACCAAAACTAACATGTACTCACAATTATTTGTGTACCTTACCCCTTTAGTATCGATAAGTAACACCTCGCTATGGCGGAAACCTATTACTAAGATCGATGTAAAGGATATCCAAGTAAGTGTTATTTTGGCATGGCACCTTTTAACTCAATTTTTAAGTTTGGAACTTAAGGCTCTTACTATGTTGGTTAGATTTTAAGTGAACTAAAATCCTTAATCATGCAACATAATCAAGCCGCAATCTCATGCATATTTAAGACATATTTAAAAGCAATAAATAACTTAAATCATGCATAAGATAATTGTGATCTAGTATGGCCCGACTTCATCTTGAAGCTTCAACTTCAAAGTTCGTCTTGAAAATGGATTGGAAACTCCGCCTTGAATTTCACCGTGGGAGGCGCCATTTTCTTCAAACAGGATCAGCTATAATTAAACTCATTACAACTATTTGATGGTACGCAGACCATATTTGAATTGAAAAAAAAAAAAATTGTGCTTTAGACCAACTACATTCAAATTAATGGTACACAGACCATATTTTCTATCCTTTTTGGGCCATACTAGTCAGTTCATAACCTGCAAAACAGTACATATACAATATTACCATTCACCCATTCATTTTCATGAATGGCCCACATAGCTGGTTCGTAAAAACACGTTGTATGCATCACATAAATATTTGCAGCAATTAATCAAAGGCACCAATAATCTACCAATTATTCAGTCCTTATTAATTCTAATTATGTTGTTTAACCTTAAAGGATTTTTAGACCTAATCAAGAGTATATGACTAAAATTGCTCCCACTTAAACCAATAACTTTATATGCTTTACTAATTTTAAACATAAAAATGTATTTCTAGTCTAACCGGAAACATACAAATTTAATTAAAATTTAAAGCTCATATAAAATTATAATTGAATCCACTTATTTAATTTATTTTTCAGTTGAATTGAATAAATTAATTCAAGGTTTAATTTTAGTAAAATAATTAGTATAAATAAAATTTATAATAATTATAATATTCAAAATTAAATCCGAGAAAACAAATTAAATAATTAATTTTAAATTTAATTAAAATTATTTCCGAACTGAAAATTTAAAATTAAAACGAAACGCATCAATACTTTGCAAGACGAGGCACTTGGGCTTGCGCCCAAGCCCCACCGAGCTCCGAGGCCCATGCCCTGTGCCAATTGATCGTCGCACATTCCTAGCACAGCCACACACTCCCACGCCCAAGACACGCACACACGCAGCCCTTGCGGGTTACGCTGCGCGCAGCATTGCTGCGTCGTGGCTGCTTCTTGTCTTGGCGCGCATGGTGCGTTGTGGCGCAGCGTACTGCTGCCCACACGCATCGTGCTTTGCCGTTTGTGCCTCGCCCTCGCCTATTGTGCTCCGTGCATGCCTAGGCGTTGAGCCTAGCGTGCCGCACACATCGTTGCTCGTTGCATTCGTACCGCACGGGCGACGAGCTCTCTTGCTCGTTGTCACGTGCCCGCATTATACAACACCCCTTAAGGTTAACACGTAGCGTCCATTTCTTTGTGCGTGCAAGTTTTATGAGCGAATTTCATAAAAATTAAAACTTTTATTACAAAATTAATGACAAATTAATAAATCATATTAATTTCATAATTTTAGGGCGAAAAATCGAAAATTTATTAATTAATTATTTTCCGATTAACATGGATTCAAATCTAGGTCATAAAAATTTAAAATTTAACACAAATTAACAATTTTTATGGTGGTTTTTAATCATAGGTATCTAATTAAATTATTAATTAATTATGAAAATCAAATCAATTATAAATTATTCGAATTTCAACAAATTAATCATAATTACAAATTAGATTGCATAATTAACAAGGCTAGGCATTCAAACTTGTTAAACATATACAGTAGGTCAATCAAAAATTCAAGATTTATCAACAAGAATCGCAAATATTTAATTTAACATCTTAAATATACAAACTTTTGCGTTCGAAAAACTAAAACCTCCGAAAAGTCATAGTTAGGCTTCGAATTTGGGAATTCTGGGTTTCGGCGAAAACTACTATTTTTGTCAAACTTTTAGAATGCTTTTTACATGCGAAATTGACACAAAAATCACTCGATTTGGTTGAGTAACGAACATTCTCCTGAAAAACTGCGTACATATAATTAAATAAACGTAATTTGCAATTAATTAACAATTACCAAAATAAATCACCCCTTTTAATTCCTTGCAAATTTGTAATATTTAACCATGTTTATGCAATTTAGATTATGAAAATAATAAGAGGCTCGTGATACCACTGAAAGGTTATGATACATATGACAAAACATAAATCATGCGGAAAAACCATTAGCCAGGAAACATATTATTTACACATAATCATTTAGAATAGTATAGATGCATACACTTTGTAGCGTGCCTTCTCTAGCTGCGCCCGAACCGAACAAGAACAAGTCTTTAGGACTCCAAATGTCGTCCCTCCGTAGATAGTCCACAGCACGTCCGGATCCGCCTTAAGCTTGACCAACTAGAATCGCCCTTAAGGTTGCTTAGGAATTTCGGCTATTATGGGTGCAAGTGTTTGGCTGATTTTCCTTAAAAACCTTACCTTTGAATACTTCAATCGTGTCTATAAATTGTGACCCTAGGCACCTATTTATAGAGATATGGAAAAGGAATCATAATCCTATTAGAATACTAATTAGTTTAATTAGAATCCTGCTAGGACTCTATTAAATAAACTTTATCTAATAGGTTTAGGATTTAATCTTTTATCGAATCCCGATAGCTTTAGGATTCGCACACGAGCATCGCACGAGCACCGTACACCCGCGCAGGCCTTGGGGCCCACGCTGAGCGCACAACGCCTCGGCCCATCCCCGCTGCCTGTGTCCGCGCGCGCGCCCAAGGCCTTGGCTGGGCCTGGCTTGCGCTGGGCCTGGTCAAGGCTTGGCGTGTGTTGGTGATGCGTGTGGCTTGCTGGGCGATGGCCTGGCTTCGTGCTGGGCCTTCGTTTAGCGAGCCTCGTCCGATGCTAATTCGTACGATACCTACAACTAATGTAGCATTGCCATGCTTCATTTCCCACTTGTAGGTCATTAGTGTACCCTAGCTTCCACTGTTTGAGTTATTACCGAAGTAAGAACCTCAATCGGTATATGATACCAAGGAAGTTTGATTTCTAGGTCACTTCTCTTGAAACATAAACTTATAGGTAGAAACGGAATCATAAATTCCTTTCATTTGTTCCTTGTTTTCCTATTTCTTGTACCCTTTCTTATAGCCTTAAGAATTGAATTCTCTAGTGTTGACTTTTATACTTTGTTTAGACATGTCCAATGTCATTCCAACAAAGTTCTTACCATTTTATTTATGTTGAATGTTCTATTTCAACTAGATGATCTTTACTAGAAACTTCTAAAGTTCTCTAAGCATCGATCTATTCGAATGTCTAGGGACAAGACTCATTCGAGAATTAAATAGAAAAATATATTAGGTTGTTAACCATTGGGAAAGCTGAGCGTTTAAACTCAATGCTTTAAGATCTCAAAACTACATTGTATTTTGAATCCACAAGCACCAATCGGTTTGCCTTTCGACTTTGATACTCGAAAACAACCATTAAAGTCTCCATAAGAAACGTACATTTAAAATTGCTCATTTTCTCTCATTTTCGTGAACCGTTCTTGGATTCACTACCAATCGAGGAAATTTACCGTTACCTTTCTAAAAGGATTTATTGCAGTGCAAGATATTTAATTATAAACAATAATTAAAACATACATTGAAGCATGAAAAGTCTAAACATTTATCATGAGTAATAACTTGAAAATTAAAGCAATCATGCAATTTAAACAAGTTATTGGCATTTTATTCGAATTTATTGTTCTGGCAGGTGTGAATAAAATGATTCCAAGATCCTAAAAACCATTGAAGAATTAAGCACTTTATGTATTTTGACTCAATTCTAAAATCTTTTAGGTAAGCAAAAGCCTTTTGCTAATAGTCTAGAAACTACTCTTGGTTGATAAATACGTCTAAGAACTTATTAGGTAAACCTATCGATTTTACCACGACATAAAAGGACTCCTTACTTGTATCGTTGAGTTTCACCAAAACTAACATGTACTCACAATTATTTGTTTACCTTACCCCTTTAGTATCGATAAGTAACACCTCGCTATGGCGGAAACCTATTACTAAGATCGATGTAAAGGATATCCAAGTAAGTGTTATTTTGGCATGGCACCTTTTAACTCAATTTTTAAGTTTGGAACTTAAGGCTCTTACTATGTTGGTTAGATTTTAAGTGAACTAAAATCCTTAATCATGCAACATAATCAAGCCGCAATCTCATGCATATTTAAGACATATTTAAAAGCAATAAATAACTTAAAGCATGCATAAGATAATTGTTATCTAGTATGGCCCGACTTCATCTTGAAGCTTCAACTTCAAAGTTCGTCTTGAAAATGGATTAGAAACTCCACCATGAATTTTACCGTGGGAGGCGCCATTTTCTTCAAACAGGATCAGCTATAATTAAACTAATTACAACTATTTGATGGTACGCAGACCATATTTGAATTGAAAGAAAAACAAATTTTGTGCTTTAGACCAATTACATTCAAATTAATGGTACGCAGACCATATTTTCTATCCTTTTTGGGCCATACTAGTCAGTTCATAACCTGCAAAACAGTACATATACAATATTACCATTCACCCATTCATTATCATGAATGGCCCACATAGCTGGTTCGTAAAAACACGTTGTATGCATCACATAAATATTTGCAGCAATTAATCAAAGGCACAAATAATCTACCAATTATTCAGTCCTTATTAATTCTAATTAAGTTGTTTAACCTTAAAGGATTTGTAGACCTAATCAAGAGTATATGACTAAAATTGCTCCCACTTAAACCAATAACTTTATATGCTTTACTAAATTTAAACATAAAAATGTATTTCTAGTCTAACCGGAAACATACAAATTTAATTAAAATTTAAAGCTCATATAAATTATAATTGAATCCACTTATTTAATTTATTTTTCAGTTGAATTGAATAAATTAATTCAAGGTTTAATTTTAGTAAAATAATTAGTATAAATAAAATTTATAATAATTATAATATTCAAAATTAAATCCGAGAAAACAATTTAAATAATTAATTTTAAATTTAATTAAAATTATTTCCGAACCGAAAATTTCAAATTAAAACGAAACGCATCAATACTTTGCAAGACGAGGCACTTGGGCTTGCGCCCAAGCCCCATCGAGCTCCGATGCCCATGCCCCGTGCCAATTTATCGTCGCACATTCCTAGCACAGCCACACACTCCCACGCCCAAGACATGCACACACGCACCCCTTGCGGGCTACGCTGCGCGCAGCATTGCTGCGTCGTGGCTGCTGCTTGTCTTGGCGCGCATGGTGCGTTGTGGCGCAGCGTACTGCTGCCCACACGCATCGTGCTTTGCCGTTTGTGCCTCCCCCTCGCCTATTGTGCTCCGTGCATGCCTAGGCGTTGAGCCTAGCGTGCCGCACACATCGTTGCTCGTTGCATTCGTACCGCACGGGCGACGAGCTCCCTTGCTCGTTGTCACATGCCCGCATTATACAACACCCCTTAAGGGTAACACGTAGCTTCGATTGCTTTGTGCGTGCAACATTTATGGGCGTTTTCATAAAAATTTAAAATTTAAAATTTAATATTATTGACAATTTAATAAATCATATTAATTTCATAATTTTAGGGCTATAAATCGAATATTTATTAAACAATTAATTTCCGATTAACATGGATTCAAGTCTAGGTCATAAAAATTTAAAATTTAACATAAATTAACAATTTTTATGGTGGATTTTAATCATGGATACTTAATTAAATTATTAATTAATTACGAAAATCAAATTAATTCTAAATTATTCGAATTTCAACAAATTAATCATAATTACAAATTAGGTTTTATAATTAACCAGTGTAGGCATTCATAATTGTTAAATATATACTGTAGGTCAATCAAAAACTCAAGATTTATCAACAAGAATCGCAAATATTCAATTTAACATCTTAAATTTACAAACTTTTGCGTTCGAAAAACTAAAACCTCCGAAAAGTCATAGTTAGGCTTCGAATTTAGGAATTCTGGGTTTGGCGAAAAATATATTTATTTTGTCAAAATTTTAGAATGCCTTATACATGCGGAATGGACACAAAAATCACTCGATTTCGTCGAGTAACGAATAAACTGCCAAAAAACTGCGTACATATAATTAAATAAACGCAATTTGCAATTAATTAACAATTACGAAAATAAATCACCCCTTTTAATTCTTTGCAAATTTGTAAAATTTAACCATGTTCATGCAATTTAGATTATGAAAATAATAAGAGGCTCGTGTTACAACTGTTAGGTTATGATACATATGAATAAACATAAATCATGCGGAAAAACCATAAAGCCAGGAAACATATTATTAACACATTATCATTTAGCATAATTCAGATGCATACACTTTGTAGCATGCCCTCCCTTGCTGCGCCCGAACCGAACAAGAACAAGTCTTTAGGACTCCAAGTGTCGTCCCTCCGTAGATAATCCACAGCACGTCCGTATCCGCCTTAAGCTTGACCAACTAGAATGGCCCTTAAGGTACTAGGAATATTCGGCTAATAGGTTGCAAGTGTTTGGGTGATTTTTGCTTCAAAATCTTACCTTTCAATATTTCAATATTGTATGTATAAATATGTGACCCTAGGCACCTATTTATAGAGTTATGGAAAAGGAATTATAATCCTACTAGGACTCTAATTAAATAAACTAAATCTTTTAGGATTAGATTTAATCATATGACGAATCCCGGTAGCTTTAGGATTCGAGCAACACATTTCGAGTGAAACGCTAGCACTGCACGCAGGCCTTACGGCCCACGCACAACACCAGCCCTACGACGAAGCCCATGCGCAGCTCCCGCGTGCCAAGGCCACAGCTGGGCCTAGCCTTTGCGCTGGGCCTGGCGTGGCTCGGCTGTTGCGTGTGGTGCGTGTGGCTTGCTGGGCGATGGCCCGGCTTCGTGCTGGGCCTTCGTCTGGCAGGCCTCGTCCGATGCTAATTCGTACGATACGCTTCCGATTAAATTCCCGATTCCGGAATTTATTTCCGATACGAACAATATATAATATTTCCGATTCCGGAATAAATTTCCGTTTCGAACAAATATTTCCGATTCTGACAATATTTCCGTTTCCGGTTCGATTCCGGCAATATTTCCATTTTCGATAATATTTTCCGATACGTACCATGTTTCCGTTTCCTGCAACATCTACAACTCGGATAATATTTATATTTCCGATACGATCCATATTTCCGTTTCCGGCAATATCATCGTTTGCGGATAATTCATTTCTTGCTTATGACGATCTCAGCTCCCACTGAAACCAAGATCCGTCGATTCCGAATATCCATAGATGGAGTATTTAATGCCATTAAATACTTGATCCGTTTACGTACTATTTGTGTGACCTTACTGGTTCAGTCAAGAGTAAGATGTGGATTAATATCATTAATTCCACTTGAACTGAAGCGGCCTCTAGCTAGGCATTCAGCTCACTGGATCTCACTGAATTATTAACTTGTCAATTAATACTGAACCGCATTTATTAGACTTAACATTAAATGCATACTTGGACCAAGGGCATTATTTCCTTCAGTATTTGGGGGAGCGGGTGTCCCCTTAGCACCGTCCGGGGGAGAGACTCAACCCCAGGGACCCACCGGAGTCCATGCTGGCGTTGGATGAAGAATTGGCCCGACTCTATGTGGAGGCTAGGGGCGATGCTGTTTGCCGCCTTTGGAGAGAGTTTGTACATGGGAAGGGGAGCTATGCTGATTTCCTTAGGAGGCTGGCTCCACCAGTACGCTTTGTAGTGCCGGTGAGCTTTGGACCTTGTATTCTTGTATTCTTGTATTGATTGCATGATTGTATGATTGTATGATTATATGTAGGAGGAGGAAGTTGATCCTAAGGATATTCCTCATGCTGATAGGATCCTTCGCTATGAGAACTCGGACGGGGAAGAGGTGGTGGAGACCATTCCTTGGGCTTCTCCTCCGCGTCGAAAATCATATGATGCTGTACCCGAGCATTACGCCCCTGTAAGTGCTGCTGCATTTTGAAACTGTTTTGTAACTTGTATTTGGACATTGATCTTGAGTTTTGTATGCAGGCGCCTCGGGTGAGAGTGCGTCGCTGGATGCTCTTGCTTGATTCTTGGAAAAGGCAGTACGCCAAGCTGACCCGGAAGCTTTCTGGCCGGAACAGAGAGGTACCTCACTTGATTTTTAAACTTGTATACTGGAAATTCAAACTGGGAAATTTATTCTTGAAATTTTATTTTGTAGGAGCGCCGTCAAGACCGTAGAGACTCTGTTGATAGGGAGCCTCAGGCGGAGACGTCCTCGAGACAGGAGGGACCGAGCTTGGAGCTGGGACAGGGGTCCGGTGCAGGTGCTCATCAGAGGCATTCTGATGCTGAGCGGGGAGCTTCCCCTTTTGTACATGTTGACCCCACCAGGCATTCATTTGGAGGTGCTAGCGGTTCACGGCCCTTTGTTCCTCCTTCCGGTTATTACTTCGGAGGAAGTGGTCCCCAGCCTTGGAGGAGAGGATGCGGCAGGCTCAGATGTTCGAGGCACAGCGTCAGTTCATGGCGATATAGCAGCCTTATCAGTACCCTTCCCCTCAGCAGGGGCGCTATCGTTCTCCTGGTGCTCTTCGTATCTCGGAGCAGGATTCTAGTACCCCTGGGATGGAGCTGGATCGGGAGCTGGAGCGCCTTAGGAGGCGTAACAGGGACAAGGGACCAGCGATTGATGTTGCTGTTGATGATGACTCAGACTGATCCTGCATGATAGCGAGTTCTAGCTTGCCTGGGTTGATTTTGTATAGGCCGGGTTGTATTGTGTTTGTATGGATTGAAACTTGAATTTTTGTATGGTTTGTATGGTTTGAAACTTTAATTGGTTTTGAAGAATTTGAAGATTGGCTTTTGTATGTTTGAATGCTTGAAATTGTATGCGTTTTGTGTGCCTTGAAATTTTTTAGCTATATGCATGCATGACAATTTTGCGAATAAAATTGAAAAAATTTGCCCATTTTTTCGGGTGTATGTACCCACTATAAGCCCCCACTTTGACTGAGGTTTTTTGGTGAGGAAAAGCGCAACTCAAATTATATTCAACTCTTGCTTATGCATATGCAGACTCGACTTAGGACGCCAATCTAGGACTAGAATGCTTGAATTTTGAATAATATTGATTCGAAATCTGCCCGAAGCGTTGATCCGTACTGCTTGAAATTACGCGGCTTGCGTGAAGGAAATAATGCCCTTGGTCCAAGTATGCATTCAATGTTAAGTCTAATAAATGCGGTTCAGTATTAATTAACAAGTTAATAATTCATTGAGATCAAGTGAGCTGAATGCCTAGCTAGAGGCCGCTTCAGTTCAAGTGGAATTAATGATATTAATCCACAGCTTACTCTTGACTGAACCCGTAGGGTCACACAAATAGTACGTAAACGGATCAAGTATTTAATGGCATTAAATACTCCATCTATGGATATTCGGAATCGACGGATCTTGGTTTCAGTGGGAGCTGAGATCGTCACAGGCAAGAAAAGAATACTCCGGAAACGATGATATTGCCGGAAACGGAAATATGGATCGTATCGGAAATATAAATATTATCCAAGTCGTAGATGTTGCCGGAAACGGAAACATGGTACGTATCGGAAAATATTATCGGAAATAGAAATATTGCCGGAATCGGAAATATTGCCGGAAACGGAAATATTGTCAGAATCGGAAATATTATCGGAATCGGAAAATAATTCCGGAAACGGAAATATTAAATATTTGTTCGAAACGGAAATTAATTCCGGAATCAGAAATATTAAATATTGTTCGTATCGGAAATGAATTCCGGAATCGAGAATTTAATCGGAAGCGTATCGTACGAATTAGCATCGGACGAGGCCTGCCAGACGAAGGCCCAGCACGAAGTCGGGCCATCGCCCAGCAAGCCAAGCGCAACAACCACACGCCAAGCATACGGCCAGGCCCAGCGCAAAAGCCAGGCCCAGCCGAATCCTAAGGCTACCGGGATTCGTAATATGATTAAATCTAATCCTAATAGATAAACTTTGTTTAATTAGAATCCTAGTAGGGTTATAATTAAATAGATTTGTATTCTAATAGGATTATAATTCCTTTCCATAAACTCTATAAATAAGTGCCTAGGGTCACATATTTACAACGAGTTTTTAAGTATTCAAAGTGAGTTTTTGAGAAAAAAATCCAGTCACACATTTGCCTAAAAGTGCCGAAAATAATAGTAGCTTAAGGGCGATTCTAGTTGGTCAATCTTAAGGCGGATCCGGACGTGCTGTGGACTATCTACGGAGGGACGACACTTGGAGTCCTAAAGACTTGTTCGGTTCGGGCGCAGCTAGGGAAGGCACGCAACAAAGAGTATGCATCTAAACTATGCTAAATGATTATGTGTAAATAATATGTATTCCTGGCTTAATGGTTGTTTCCGCATGATTTATGAATTGTCATATGTATCATAACCTAACAGTGGTATCACGAGCCTCTTATTATTTTCATAATCTAAATTGCATGAACATGGTTAAATATTACAAATTTTCAAGAATTAAAAGGGGTGATTAATTTTCGTAATTGTTAATTAATTGCAAATTGCGTTTATTTAATTATACGTACGCAGTTTTTCGGCAGTTTCTTCGTTACTCATCCAAATCGAGTGATTTTTGTGTCAATTCCGCATGTAAAAGGCATTCTAAAATTTTGACAAAATTATATTTTTCTGCCGAACCCAGAATTCTCAAATTCGAAGCCTAACTATGACTTTTCAAAGGTTTTAGTTTTTCGAATGCAAAATTTCGTAAATTTAAGATGTTAAATTAAATATTTGCGATTCTTGTTGATAAATCTTGAATTTTTGATTGACCTACTGTATATGTTTAACAAGTTTGAATGCCTAGCCTTGTTAATTATGCAATCTAATTTGTAATTATGATTAATTTGTTGAAAATTAGAATAATTTAGAATTAATTTGATTTTCATAATTAATTATAATTTAATTAGATACCTATGATTAAAAACCACCATAAAAATTGTAAATTTATGATAAATTTTAAATTTTTATGACCTAGACTTGAATCCATGTTAATCGGAAATCAATTGAATAATAAATTTTCAATTTTTCGCCCTAAAATTATGAAAGTAATATTATTTATTAATTTGTCATTAATTTTAAATATAAATTTTTTAAATTTTATGCGATTCGTTCATATAACTTGCACGCACAAAGCAATGGACGCTACGTGTTACCCTTAAGGGGTGTTGTATAGTGCGGGCATGTGACAACGAGCAAGGGAGCTCGTCGCCCATGCGGCACGAATGCAATGAGCAAGGCCATGGTGCACGAGCACAAGGCACCAGCACTGCCTTGTGTCGTGGGCTATGAGCAATGGACGAATGGGCATGGGCGAAGGCAAGGCACGGCAGTCGCGTGTGGGCAGCAAGCGAGCTGCGCCACAGCGCGCACTGCCTCGCGCAAAGCGTGCGGAGCCTCGCGCGCAGCGAGCGCAAGCTCGCGTGCCACGAGTGCTCCGCCCAGCGTCGATGCCTCACATAGCGAGCGAGGGCTCGCAGCAGCGAGCGCTGGCGAGCACGCGCAGCGAGCGCTGGCGAGCGCGCGCAGCGAGCGCTGGCGAGCGCGCACAGCGAGCGCAGCGAGCGATGGCTCGCGTGCATCGAGCGCTGGCGCGCGCGCAGCGAGCACTAGCTCGCGTGAAGCTTTCCGAAGGAAAGCAGCAGCAGCTATGCGACGCAGCGCATGGGCTGCGCGCACATGGCCAGCGATGGCTGTGTGCGTGTGGCCCATGGGCGTACGTTGCGTAGGGTGTTTGTGTTGCGATTAGATCGTTTTGAAATTTTGATTTGAAATTTTCAGTTTACGTAATTTTAATTAATTTTAAAATTAATAATTTAAATTATTTTCTTGGATTTTAATTTTGAATATTGTAATTATAATAAATTTTATTTATTCTAATTATTTTACTAAAATTAAAATCATGAATTAATTTAAATACGACTGAAATTAAATTAAACTTTTTGGATTCAATTATAAATTTATATGAGCTTTAAATTTTAATTAAATTTGTATGTTTCCGGTTAGACTAGAAATACATTTTTATGTTTAAAATTAGTAAAGCATATGAATTTATTGGTTTAAGTGGGAGCGCTTTTAGTCATAAACTCTTGATTAGGTCTACAAATCCTTAAGGTTAAAACAACTTGATTAGAATTAATAAGGACTGAATAATTGGTAGATTATTGGTGCCCTTGATTAATTGCTGCAAATGTTTACGTGATGCATAATGTGTTTTACTAACCAGCTATGTGGGCCATTCATGATAATGAATGGGTAAATGGTATATATTGTATATGTACTGTTTTGCAGGTTATTAAGTGACTAGTATGGCCCAAATAGGATAGAAAATATGGTCTGCGTACCATTAATTTGAATGTAATTGGTCTAAAGTACCAAAGTTGTTTTTCAATTCAAATATGGTCAGCGTACCATCAAATAGTTGTAATTAGTTTTAATTATAGCTTATCCTATTTGAAGAAAATAGTGCCTCCCACGGAGATTTTCAAGACGGACTTTGAAGTTAAAGCTTCAAGATGAAGTCGGGCCATACTAGATCACATTTATCTTATGCATGTTTTAAGTTATTTATTGCCGTTAAATATGTCTTAAAATGCATGAGATCAAAAGCTTGATTATGTTGCATGATTAAGGATTTTAGTTCACTTAAAATCTAACCAACATAGTAAGAGCCTTAAGTTCCAAACATAAAAATTGAGTTATAAGGTGCCATGCCAAAATATACACTTGCTTGGATATCCTTTACATCAATCTAGTAATAGTTTTCGCTCAGCGAGGTGTTACTTATTGGTCCTAAAGGGGCAAGGTACACAAATAATTGTGAGTACATGTTAGTTTTGGTGAAACTCAACGATATAAGTAAGGAGTCCTTTTATGTCGTGGCAAAATCGATAGGTTTACCTAATAAGTTCTTAGACGTACCTATCAACCAAGAATAGTTTCTAGACTATTAGCAAAAGGCTTTTGCTTACCTAAGATGTTTTAGGATTAAGTCGACAAACTGTGCTTAGTTCTTCAATGATTTTAGGATCTTGGAATCATTTTATTCACACCTGCCAGAACACATAATTCGAATAAAATGCTAATGACTTGTTTAAATTGCATGATTGCTTTAATTTTCAAGTTATTATTCATGATAAATGTTTAGACTTTGCATGCTTCAATGTATGTTTTAATTATTGTTTATAATTAAATATCTTGCACTGCAATAAATCCTTTTAGAAAGGTAACAGTAAATTTCCTCGATTGGTAATGAATCCAAGAACGATTCACGGAAATGAGAGAAAATGAGCAATTTAAATGTACGTTTCTTTTAGCGACTTTTATGGTTGTTTTCGAATATCAAAATCGAATGGCAAACCAATTGGTGCTTGTGAATTCAAAATACACTGTAGTTTTGAGATCATAAAGCATTGAGCTTAAACGCTCAGCTTTACCAATGGTTAACAACCTAAACATCTTTGTCCATTTAATTCTCTAATGAGTCTAGTCCCTAGACATTCGAATAGATCGATGCTTAGAGAACTTTCGAAGCTTCTGGTAAGATCATCTAGTTGAAACTTAATATTCAACATAAATTAAATGGTAAGAACCTTGTTGGGGTGACATTGGACATGTCTAACAAAGTATAAAAGTCAACACTAAAGAATTCAATTCTTAAGACTATAAGAAAGGGTACAAGAAATAGGAAAACGAGGAACAAATGAAAGGAATTTACGATTCCGTTTCTACCTATAAGTTTATGTTTAAAGAGAAGTGACCTAGCAATCAAACTTCCTTGGTATCATATACCGCTTGAGGTTCTTACTTCGGTAATAACTCAAACAATGGAAGCTAGGATACACTAATGACCTACAAGTGGGAAATGAAGCATGGCAATGCTACATTAGTTGTAGGGTCATCTAGTTGTTTTAAGTCCTTTTAAAGGCTGGAACTTAATGGCTATTTTGTTCCATAATCAACATACCTAAATTTCTGTTTTCAAACACAGAAAGACTCACATTCAAGAAAAACAAAAACAATGTTTGAATGAAATGGTCAATTACAGGTTGAGTCAATATGCTTGATTAAAACAAACAACTCTTTAAAGAACTTTACTAGGTTCAAATCAACCCCTTGATTTGAGTTCCACTAATCTTTGGCATTGTTGCTTAGACCATATCAACAAGTTAACATTCAAAAGCTCTATTTTGATGGACTTTTGAAAGTTGATTAATTTCTAGATCATTTTAAGACAACTAGTCTTACTTGTTGAAAGTAACAAAAGAAATGAACTATTGTTAGAACGCCTAGACAATAGAGTTCAAAGCTAAAGAAAGATTTTATGACTTTATTATTTCACATGAGTGAATATAGATTTATTTACTCAAATGTGATATAAGTTGAATCTGTTTGGCTAGTTCAAAGATTCAGAAGTATAAAATCCACTTGGCAAGAAATCATAAAGATCTAGGTTAGATCATGTTGATGATTACTTGAGACCAAATATGATCATCAATGATTGTGTGTTGTAATCTAGGTCCATAAGATATGTCATATCTTAGTTGGAATAATCGAAGTCAATTAGTACTTGATTCGATTAATGATGAATCATAAAGACTTTTCCTATAATTTCTATAAAAAAATGCTCAACTACCACCAAACTAAACCAAATTCGTCAAAGCTATTGAAAAGTAATTTCAGAATAACTTTTCATAAAATATATCTAGAGAGTTGCAAAACTCAGTGGGAGCTTAGTGTTTGTCATTCGACAAACTAAGGCCCAAGTATAGATATATGTTTCATTATGATTTATTCAAATGAGACACAAGGGTATTGTTTCTACCACGAATTTGGAGAACATAATGTTTGTTTGCTCGAAATGATGTCCTTTTGGAGATTCGTTTCCAAAATGACAAGTGGGAGAAAATAGACCTCGAAAGTCTTCGAGGCGAACAACAAACATAAACGGACATTCCGGAGGCTTTTCGAAGTGCTTCAGAAAATCCGAACTTATTCTTTAAGGACTTTAGAAGTGGCTTTAAAGAATAGACATCTCTTAGAAGACTTTACAAGTGCTTCAAGGAGAACAGAATATTCAAAGGACTTTTAAGTGGCTATTGATATTCTGTTGTTTGATGTTCTATACCCTTGTAGGCATAGAGTTCAAGTCACTGAAACTATGAGATTCATCTATTAGATAGTGAAGAAACATGGAGTTCAGGTCATTGAAGCTATGCGATTCTTCCATTAGATAGTGAAGATACCTACAACTTGCAGTCAAACTATTATCATGTAGATTAATGAGTTTGTGACCTGTAAGAAAGCTATGACGAAACCCAGATTCCCTAAAATATAGACTCAAATGTTTTAGATGGTTAAAGGCCATAAAACATAACCAATGTTTTGATGACAAAATTGAAATTTTGTTGATTTGCAAGAATAGTTTCACACCTATTGGTTGCAAGTTTGTTTTAAGGATAAAAACTGTCAAACATGGAATTGTGTTTACACACAAAGCTACACAAAGCTAGATTAGTTGCTAAAGGTTACAAGCAAATTCACGACGTGGATTGTGTTGAAACCTCATGCATAATCGTAATGATCAAGTCTATAATTCAAGCAATGATTGCATATTGGTACATATAGCAATTGGATGACAAAACGTATTCCTCAATCAAATGTTGGAAGAAAACTATGTACATGGCATGTCATAGGATTTGTGGATCCAAATAAATGCTTGAAAAGGAATGCTAACTTATGAAATCTAAGTACAGATTTAAGCAAGCAATTGGGAATTGGAACTGTATTTTAGTGAAGCTAATAAGCATTTTAGTTTCATAAAATATACATGATTCTTATAGATATATAAGAAGTTTAGTGGGAGTACATAAAAACTTAATTGGTCCTATGTGTATCATACACATATCTCTCTATTGTAAAATAACATTAAAATGCTAATGACTTAGATTTGAAATTATTCATCAATAATGGACCATGGCGAAACTTAGTACATATTGGGTATTAAGATCTATTTACAAAGATCTTATAATATTGTTTTAGATTAAGTAATGGCATTTACTAAATCAAACACGAAAGTCTCCATTGGGGATATTCGACCCATGTGAATAAATCTAAGTAAAGAATGTTTTAACTATGTATAAGCATTTACTAAAGTTAAACATCAAAGGATCTAAGTAAGATTCTTAACCTATATTATATGTCAAAGAATTTAGCTGGATTTAGTATCTACTGAAACTAGATGAGCTAAAGTTACATGAATAGAATTCAATTGGGAATTATTCTGCAAAAGAATTTATCATGAATGATATAATATGAGGATCGCCAAAAACGTATCGTGTGACTTTGGGCATGACGAACATATACCAATCTCTATTGATCTAAGTGAAGACCAATTAGATTGAGATCAAGAAAAACTTATGGTACTTGAAAAGGTACATAGGAATAGTTCTTGATTCAAGGAAATAAAGATATGCTAAATATTGATGCTACACGCATAAACACTGGCAAAGGATCAAGCAAGACCCTTTGGAGTTAACCATTGATAAGGACGAGCTATAGAGCATCGTGTTTTGAAATGGCAACATGGATTGGAGACCATGAGTTGTTGCGTGGGAAATTAAAATAATAATTTCTATGTTCTAAGCTATAGTTGGAGAGTCTTCCACATATCTATGAACTGCTTGGATAGGTAAATCCAAACAAAGCATCACTAGCAACCTATACAGTTGAAGTAAAAGTAATTATTGCCTAAGAAGCAATAAAACAGGGTTGTTTAAAGTTTTTCACTGAACTTGGGTAGATCACCTATCTGCTGGCTTGATGGTTCTTCATTGAAAAATGCGTAGAACCACTCTTGAAGCAAGAAAAACGTCTGCTAACTTGATGGTTCTTCATTGCAAAATGAGTAAAACCACCATCAAAGTAAGAAAGACTAGATCACATAATAAACAAACTCGAAAAGATCTTATCATCATATCTCGAAGAACATTCGATGAAAAGGATATTAAGATTAGCAAAGCATGATAACTAAACCTATGCAACAAGTGAGAAGCAACACTCACGTTGTAGCACTGGAAATCAAGCATAGCTTTGAATTCCATGAACTGTTTTAAAGATGGGTTTGAGGCCCATGGTTGTAAAACATTGGGGTTGAACATTTATCATATACGAAATGTATTTTCATATTCCATTTAATCTTGGTTTAGTATTAAATGATGAGTCCCTTCAATTTGACGAAATATTCAAGATAGACTGTCAGGACCAGTCCTGTGACTAAGAAATGTCTATCAAGTGAACTTGAATGTCAAAAGTTGAAAATGGTCCCTGGTCGGAGTTTGCTATAAAGATGGACGCATAGAAAACGTTAGACGACTAGAATGCAAGATGACTAGTAGTTCTGTTTCTTGAACTATGTGGACATGGCAATGTCATAATCATTTGCATAGATACTTACTTTGGGAAGACTAGTATTGAACAGACCTATGAAACTTTACTGTAAGGGATGAAAATCTGTCATAAGTAAATTTCATTAAAGTTATTAGACACTAAATCCTCAATACCTAAGTGATTTGAGATTACTTGTTTGAGAACTGGTTGCTTTGACGTTGACCAACCGTCGCACCGTAAAAGGAGGCTATAAAGGCAACGCTCAGGTAATCACCTATCAAACGAAGTCTAATCTCAAGATCGCAAGATTGGGATTGTCCTCCCATAAATCGGGATGAGATGCTTAAAAGTTGTACAAGGCCACTCGGAGAGCTAGAAACTGTGAAATGCATGGTCGTGCTCGGATGAATCATAGGCTATGATTATCTGTTTATTTGATCAGTTGAACTCTGAAACCGAGGAACACCTCTGGACATAATAAGGATGACAACTCTTACCTTATGTTCAAGAGCAAGCATCGAGCGACAAAGGAATTAGGAAATGCACACTTGTCCCTAAGGACAAGTGGGAGACTGAAGGAAATAATGCCCTTGGTACAAGTATGCATTCAATGTTAAGTCTAAAAATTGCGGTTCAGTATTAATTAACAAGTTAATAATTTAGTGAGATCAAGTGAGCTGAATGCCTAGCTAGAGGCCGCTTCAGTTCAAGTGGAATTAATGATATTAATCCACAGCTTACTCTTGACTGAACCCGTAGGGTCACACAAATAGTACGTAAACGGATCAAGTATTTAATGGCATTAAATACTCCATCTATGGATATTCGGAATCGACGGATCTTGGTTTCAGTGGGAGCTGAAATCGTCACAGGCAAGAAAAGAATACTCCGGAAACGATGATATTGCCGGAAACGGAAATATGGATCGTATCGGAAATATAAATATTATCCAAGTCGTAGATGTTGCCGGAAACGGAAACATGGTACGTATCGGAAAATATTATCGGAAATAGAAATATTGCCGGAATCGGAAATATTGCCGGAAACGGAAATATTGTCAGAATCGGAAATATTATCGGAATCGGAAAATAATTCCGGAAACGGAAATATTAAATATTTGTTCGAAACGGAAATTAATTCCGGAATCAGAAATATTAAATATTGTTCGTATCGGAAATGAATTCCGGAATCGAGAATTTAATCGGAAGCGTATCGTACGAATTCTCATCGGACGAGGCCTGCCAGACGAAGGCCCAGCACGAAGCCGGGCCATCGCCCAGCAAGCCAAGCGCAACAACCACACGCCAAGCATACGGCCAGGCCCAGCGCAAAAGCCAGGCCCAGCCGAAGCTTGGGCGCGCGCGCGGACAAGGCTGCGACAATGGGCCTTGCGCTGTGCGCTCGGCGTGGGCCGCAAGGCCTGCGTGCGGGCGTGCGGTGCTTGTGCTCCACTCGTGTGTGTTACTCGGAATCCTAAGGCTACCGGGATTCGTAATATGATTAAATCTAATCCTAATAGATAAACTTTGTTTAATTAGAATCCTAGTAGGGTTATAATTAAATAGATTTGTATTCTAATAGGATTATAATTCCTTTCCATAAACTCTATAAATAAGTGCCTAGGGTCACATATTTACAACGATTTTTTAAGTATTCAAAGTGAGTTATTGAGAAAAAAATTCAGTCAAACATTTGCCTAAAAGTGCCGAAAATAATAGTACCTTAAGGGCGATTCTAGTTGGTCAATCTTAAGGCGGATCCGGACGTGCTGTGGACTATCTACGGAGGGACGACACTTGGAGTCCTAAAGACTTGTTCTTGTTCGGTACGGGCGCAGCTAGGGAAGGCACGCAACAAAGAGTATGCATCTAAACTATGCTAAATGATTATGTGTAAATAATATGTATTCCTGGCTTAATGGTTGTTCCCGCATGATTTATGAATTGTCATATGTATCATAACCTAACATTGCGGCTTTGGAATCTTGAATAATGGAGGTTGTACTCGGCTGTCCGAAACACTAAAGAGTGTGTACTCGGAGTCATAAGAGAGGACAGTGGCCTTTTCTTTTGGTGCAGGCTTCCGGCGTTAGGCGCGGGTTTGGCACCTGGCGCCCATGGGCTGTCGTGCAAGCCGACTCTTGTATGAATAGGGAGCTTGTTGGATCATTTCTTGCATCAATCCTTCCCTGCTATCATTGCATACTACTTCCTCTCGAAAAGAAAAGAAAGTATGGCTGCGTCTTTTGAAAGTGCCTTGAACTCGTTGCTTGGTTCGCTAGGCAAGTTGGAGAAAAGGGAGCTTGATGGCATGCATCTTGGGGTGTCTCTTTCTGGTTTGTAAAATTGGAATTGCACTTCATTCTTGGTGCCCTGGAGGCTTGGGACCCGAATCATCATGTCTTCCGCTTTGGAAATAATGAGGTATGTCCCCTCCCTGAGGAATTTAGTGTTAGGTTATGATACATATGACAAAACATAAATCATGCGGAAAAACCTTAATGCCAGGAAACATATTATTTACACATAATCATTTAGCATAACTTAGGTGCATACACTTTGTAGCGTGCCATCCCTAGCTGCGCTCGAACCGAACAAGAACAAGTCTTTTGGTCTCCAAGTTTCGTCCCTCCGTAGATAGTCCACAACACGTCCGGATCCGCCTTAAGATTGACCAACTAGAATCTCCCTTAAGGTACTAGGAATTTTCGGTTATTGTAGGCAATAATATGACTGAATTTTTGCTCTCAAAAATCACTTTGAATACTTCAATATGTTGTATATAAATATGTGCACCTAGGCACCTATTTATAGAGTTATGGAAAAGGAATTATAATCCTATTAGAATACTAAGTTATTTAATTATAATCCTACTAGGACACTAATTAAATAAACTTTATCTATTAGGATTAGATTTAATCATATGACGAATCCCGGTAGCCTTAGGATTCGAGTAACACACATGAGTGGTGCACAAGCACCGCACGCAGGCCTTACGGCCCACGCACAGCGCAAAGCCCACTCGTCGCAGCCATCGGTCCGCATGCTCGCGCACAAAGCTTCGGCTGGGCCTGGCTTTTGCGCTGGGCCTGGTCGAGGCTTGGCGTGGGTGTGTTACGTTTTGGCTTGCTGGGCGATGGCCCGGCTTCGTGCTGGGCCTTCGCCTGGCAGGCCTCGTCCGATGCTAATTCGTACGATACACTTCCGATTAAATTCCTGATTCCGGAATTTATTTCCGATACGAACAATATTTAATATTTCCGATTCCGGAATAAATTTCCGTTTCGAACAAATATTTAATATTTCCGTTTCTGGAATTATTTTCCAATACCGTAATATTTCAGATTCTGACAATATTTCCGTTTCCGGCAATATTTTCGATTACGGCAATATTTCCGATTCCGACAATATTTCCATTTCCGATAATATTTTCCGATACGTACCATGTTTCCGTTTCCGGCAACATCTACGACTTGGATAATATTTATATTTCCGATACGATCCATATTTCCGTTTCCGGCAATATCATCATTTCCGGAGTATTCTTTTACTTGCCTTTGACGATCTCAGCTCCCACTGAAACCAAGATCCGTCGATTCCGAATAACCATAGATGGAGTATTTAATGCCATTAAATTCTTGATCCGTTTACGTACTATTTGTGTGACCCTACGGGTTCAGTCAAGAGTAAGCTGTGGATTAATATCATTAATTCCACTTGAACTGAAGCGGCCTCTAGCTAGGCATTCAGCTCACTTGATCTCACTGAATTTATTAACTTGTCAATTAATACTGAACCGCATTTATTAGACTTTAACATTAAATGCATACTTGGACCAAGGGCATTATTTCCTTCAGTCTCCCACTTGTCCTTAGGGACAAGTGTGCATTTCCTAATTCCTTTGTCGCTCGATGCTTGCTCTTGAACATAAGGTAAGAGATGTCATCCTTATTACGTCCAGAGGTGTTTCTCGGTTTCAGAGTTCAACTGATCAAATAAACAGATAATCATAGCCTATGATTCATCCGAGCATGACCATGCATTTCACAGTTTCTAGCTCTCCGAGTGGCCTTGTACAACTTTTAAGCATCTCATCCCGATTTATGGGAGGACAATCCCAATCTTGCGATCTTGAGATTAGACTTCGTTTGATAGGTGATTACCTGAGCGTTGCCTTTATATCCTCCTTTTACGGTGCGACGGTTGACAACGTCAAAGTAAGCAGTTCTCAAACAAGTAAGCTCAAATCACTTAGGTATTGAGGATTTAGTGTCTAATAACTTTAATGAAATTTACTTATGACAGATTTTCATCCCTTACAGTAAAGTTTCATAGGTCTGTTCAATACTAGTCTTCCCAATGTAAGTATCTATGCAAATGATTATGACATTGCCATGTCCACATAGTTCAAGAAACAGAACTACTACTCATCTTGCATTCTAGTCGTCTAACGTTTTCTATGCGTCCATCTTTATAGCAAACTCCGACCAGGGACCATTTTCAACTTTTGACATTCAAGTTCACTTGATAGACATTTCTTAGTCACAGGACTGGTCCTGACAGTCTATCTTGAATATTTCGTCAAATTGAAGGGACTCATCATTTAATACTAAACCAAGATTAAATGGAATATGAAAATACATTTCGTATATGATAAATGTTCAACCCCAATGTTTTACAACCATGGGCCTCAAACCCATCTTTAAAACAGTTCATGGAATTCAAAGCTATGCTTGATTTCCAGTGCTACAATGTGAGTTTTGCTTCTCACTTGTTGCATAGGTTTAGTTATCACGCTTTTCCAATCTTAATATCCTTTCCATTGAATGTTCTTCGAGATAGATGATAAGATCTTTTGAGTATGTTTATTTTGTGATCTAGTCTTTCTTGCTAAGAGTGGTTCTACGAATTTTGCAATGAAGAACCATCAAGTCAGCAGTCATGTGATCTACCCAAGTTCAATGAAGAACTCTTTAACATAAACAACCCTGTTTAATTGCTTCTTAGGAAATAAGTACTTTTACTTCAACTGTATAGGTTGCTAGTGATGCTTTGTTTGGATTTACTTATCCAAGCAGTTCACAGATATGTGGAAGACTTTCCAGCTGTATCTTAGAACATAGAAATTAATATTTAATTTCCCACACAACAACTCATAGTCTCCAATCCATGTTGCCATTTCAAAACACGATGCGTATAGCTCGTTCTTGCCAATGGTTAACTCATAGGGATCTTGCTTGATCCTTTGCCAGTGTTTATGCGTGTAGCATCAAAATTTAGCATATCTTAATTTCCTTTAATCAAGAACTTTTCCTATGTACCTTTTCAAGTACCATAAGTTTTTCTTGATCTCAATCTAGTTGATCTTCACCTAGATCAATAGAGAATGGTATATGTTCGTCATGCCTAAAGTCATACGATACGTTTTTGGCGATCCTCATATTATATTACATGATAAATTCTTTTGCAGAATAATTCTCCATTGAATTCTATTCATGTAACTTTAGCTCATTCTAGTTTCAGTAGATACTAAATGCAGCTAATTTTTTTGACATATAATATAGGTGAAGAATCTCATCTAGATCCTTTGATGTTTAACTTAGTAAATGCTTATACATACTTCAAACATTCTTTACTTAGTCTTTCATTTTTGATTTATTAAATGCCATTACTTAATCTAAAACAATATCATAAGATCTTTGTAAATAGATCTTAATACCCAGTATGCACTAAGTTTCGCCTTGGTCCAGCAGTGATGAATAATTTTCAAATCTAAGTTATTAGCATTTGAATGTTATTTCATAATAGAGAGATATGTGTGTGATACACATAGGACCGATTAAGTTTTACGTACTCCCACTAAACTTCTTATATATCTTTAAGAATCATGTATATTTTATGAAACTAAAATACTTATTAGCTTCACTAAAATATAGTTCAAATTTCCGATTGCTTGCTTAAATCTGTACTTAGATTTCATAAGCTAGCTATCCTTTTCAAGTATTTATTTGGATCCACAAATCCTATGACATGCCATGTACATAGTTTCTTCCAACATTTGATTGAGGAAGATGTTTTGTCATCCAATTGCCATATGTACCAATATGCAATTGTTGCTTGATTTATAGACTTGAGCATTACGATTATGCATGAGGTTTCAACACAATCCACGCCGTGAATTTTCTTGTAACCTTTAGCAACTAATCTAGCTTTATGTGTGAACACAATTCCATGTTTGATGGTTTTTATCCTTAAAACCAATTTGCAACCAATAGGTGTAAACCATTCTTGCAAATCAACATAATTTCAATTTTGTCATCAAAACATTTGGTTTTGTTTTATGGCCTTTAACCATCTAAAACATTGAGTCTATTTATGGCCTCTAACCATTTTAGGGAATCTGGGTTTCGTCATAGCTTTCTTACGAGTCACAAACTCATTAATCTACATGATAATAGTTTGACTGCAAGTTGTAGATTTCTTCACTATCTAATAGAAGAATCTCATAGCTCCAGTGACCTGAACTCCGTGTTTCTTCATATCTAATAGAAGAATCTCATAGTTTCAGTGACTTGAACTCTATGCCTACTTGGGTATAGAACATCAAACAATAGAATATCAACAGCCACTTTGAAAGTCCTTTGAATATTCTGTTCTCCTTGAAGCACTTGTAAAGTCTTCTAAGAGATGTCCATTCTTTAAAAGCCACTTCTAAAGTCCTTAAAGAATACATGTTCGGATTTTCTAAAGCACTTCGAAAAGCCTCCGGAATGTCCATTTATGTTTGTTGTTCGCCTCGAAGACCTTTCAAGGTCTATTTTCTCCCACTTGTCATTTTGGAAACGAATCTCCAAAAGGACATTATTTCGAGCAAACAAACATTATGTTCTCAAAAATTCGTGGTAGAAACAATACCCTTGTCTCTCATTTGAATAAATCACAATGAAACATATATCTAGACATGGGCCTTAGTTTGTTGAATAACAAACACTAAGCTCCCACTGAGTTTAGCAACTCTTTAGATATATATTATGAAAAGATATTCTGAAATTCCTTTTCAAATAGCTTTGACGAATTTGGTTTAGTTTGGTGGTAGTTGAGCATTTTGTTTTAGAAATTATAGGAAAAGTCTATATGAATCATCATTGATCAAATCAAGTACTAATTGACTTCGATCATTCCAACGTAGATATGCCATATCTTATGGATCTAGATCGTGAAATTACAACACACAGTCATTGATGATCATTCTTGGTATAAGAAATCAATAACATGATCTAACCTAGATCTTTATGATTTCTTGCCAAGTGGATTTTATACTTATGAATCTCTGAACTAGCAAAACAGATTCAAACTTATATCACATTGAGTAAATAAATCCATATTAACTCAAAACCATGTGAATAATGAAGTCATAAAAATCTTTCTTTAGCTTTGAACTCTATTATCTAGGCGTTCTAACAATAGTTCATATCTTTTGTTACTTTCAACAAGTAAGACTAGCATGTCTTAAATTGATCTAGAAATCAATCAAATTTCAAAATTCCATCAAAATAGAGCTTATGAATGTTAACTTGTTGATATGGTCCAAGAAACAATGCCAAAGATTAGTGGAACTCAAATCAAGGGGTTGACTTGAACCTAGTAAAGTCTTTAAAGAGTTGTTTGTTTTAATCCAGCATATTTACTCAACCCGTAAATGACCAATTCATTCAAATAAACAAACAAACATTGTTTTTGTTCTTCTTGAATGTGAGTCTTTCTGTGTTTGAAAACAGAAATTTAGGTATGTTGATTGTGGAACAAAATAGTCATTAAGTTCCAGCCTTGAAAGGACTTAAAACAAACTAGATGACCCTACAACTAATGTAGCATTACCATGCTTCATTTCCCACTTGTAGGTCATTAGTGTATCCTAGCTTCCATTGTTTGAGTTATTACCAAAGGAAGAACCTCAAACGGTATATGATACCAAGGAAGTTTGATTGCTAGGTCACCTCTCTTTAAACATAAACTTATAGGTTGAAACGGAATCGTAATTTCCTTTCATTTGTTCCTTGTTTTCCTATTTCTTGTACCCTTTCTTATAGCCTTAAGAATTGAATTCTCTAGTGTTGACTTTTATACTTTGTTTAGACATGTGCAATGTCATTCCAACAAAGCTCTTACCATTTTATTTATGTTGAATATTCTATTTCAACTAGATGATCTTACCAGAAGCTTCTAAAGTTCACTAAGCATCGATCTATTCGAATGTCTAGGGACTAGACTCATTCGAGAATTAAATGGACAAAGATATTAGGTTGTTAACCATTGGTAAAGCTGAGCGTTTAAACTCAATGCTTTATGATCTCAAAACTACATTGTATCTTGAATTCACAAGCACCAATCAGTTTGCTATTCGACTTTGATACTCGAAAACAACCATAAAAGTCTTTATAAGAAACGTATATTTTAAATTGCTCATTTTCTCTCATTTCCATGAATCGTTCTTGGATTCACTACCAATCGAGGAAATTTACTGTTATCTTTCTAAAAGGATTTACTGTAGTGCAAAATATTTAATTATAAACAATAATTAAAACATACATTGAAGCATGCAAAGTCTAAACATTTATCATGAGTAATAACTTGAAAATTAAAGCAATCATGCAATTTAAATCATTTATTGGCATTTTATTCGAATTTATTGTTCCGGCAGGTGTGAATAAAATGATTCGGAGACCCTAAAAACCATTGAAGAATTAAGCACATTATGTATTTTGACTCATTTCTAAAATCTTTTAGGTAAGCAAAAGCCTTTTGCTAATAGTCTAGAAACTACTCTTGGTTGATAGGTACGTCTAAGAGCTTATTAGGTAAACCTATCGATTTTGCCACGACATAAAAGGACTCCTTACTTATATCGTTGAGTTTCACCAAAACTAACATGTACTCACAATTATTTGTGTACCTTACCCCTTTAGGATCAATAAGTAACACCTCGCTGAGCGTAAAACTATTACTAGATTGATGTAAAGGTTATCCAAGTAAGTGTTATTTTGGCATGACACCTTTTAACTCAATTTTTAAACTTGGAACTTAAGGCTCTTACTATGTTGGTTAGATTTTAAGTGAACTAAAATCCTTAATCATGCAACATAATCAAGCCACAATCTCATGCATATTTAAGACATATTTAAAAGAAATAAATAACTTAAAGCATGCATAAGATAAATGTGATCTAGTATGGCCCGACTTCATCTTGAAGCCTTAACTTCAAAGTCCGTCTTGAAAATGGATTGGAAACTCCGTCTTGAATTTCACCATGGGAGGCGCCATTTTCTTCAAATAGGATCAGCTATAATTAAAACTAAGTACAACTATTTGATGGTACGCAGACCGTATTTGAATTGAAAAACAAATTTTGGTGCATTAGACGTATTACATTCAAATTAATGGTACGCAGACCATATTTTCTATCCTATTTGGGCCATACTAGTCACTTCATAACCTGCAAAACAGTACATATACAATATATACCATTCACCCATTCATTATCATGAATGGCCCACATACCTGGTTAGTAAAAACACATTGTATGCATCACATAAATATTTGCAGCAATTAATCAAGGGCACCAATAATCTACCAATTATTCAGTCCTTATTAATTCTAATCAAGTTGTTTAACCTTAAAGGATTTGTAGACCTAGTCAAGAGTTTATGACTAAAATGCTCCCACTTAAACCAATAACTTTATATGCTTTACTAATTTTAAACATCAAAATGTATGTCTAGTCTAACCGGAAACATACAAGTTTAATTAAAATTTAAAGCTCATATAAAATTATAATCGAATCCATTTAATTTAATTTAGTTTTAGTTGATTTAAATGAATTTAAATAAATTCAAGCTTTAATTTTAGTAAAATAATTAGTATAAATTAAAATTTATAATAATTATAATATTCAAAATTAAAATCCGAGAAAACAATTTAAATTATTACTTTTAAAATTAATTAAAATTATTTCCGAACTGAAAATTTAAAATTAAAACGAAACGCATCAATACTTTGCAAGACGAGGCACTTGGGCTTGCGCCCAAGCCCCATCGAGCTATGAGGCCCATGCCCCGCGTCATTGATCGTCGCACATAGCCCGCACAGCGACACGGCACACACGGCCCATGGCCATGCACACACGTAGCCCCGAGGGCCACGCTGCGCGCAGCCAGGTGCTGTGTCGTGGCTGCCTACCTTGCGGCAGGCTTGGTGGGTTGTGGCGTAGCGCTGCTGCCCACACGCATTCGCTTGTGCTGTGTGCCCTTGCCCTCACCCAATGCTCCGCACGCACACCTCAGCCTATACCCTTGCGTGCCGCATAGCTCGTTGCTCGCTGCATTCGTACCGCACGGGCGACGAGCTCCCTTGCTCGTCGTCGCGTGCCCGCACTATACAACACCCCTTAAGGGTAACACATAGCTTCCATTGCTTTGTGCGTGCAACATTTATGGGCGTTTTCATGAAAATTTAAAATTTTTAATTTAAAATTAATGACAAATTAATAAAACATATTCATTTCATAATTTTAGTGCTTAAAATCGAAAATTTATTAATCAATTAATTTCCGATTAACATGGTTTCAAACCTAGGTCATAAAAAATTAAAATTTATTACAAATTAACATTTTTTATGGTGGATTTTAATCATGGATACCTAATTAAATTATTAATTAATTATGAAAATCAAATCAATTCTAAATTATTCGAATTTCAACAAATTAATCATAATTACAAATTAGGTTGTATAATTAACAAGTCTAGAAATTCATAATTGTTAAACATATACTGTAGGTCAATCAAAAAATCAAGTTTTATCAACAAGAATCACAAATATTCAATTTAACATCTTAAATTTACAAACTTTTGCGTTCGAAAAACTAAAACCTCCGAAAAGTCATAGTTAGGCTTCGAATTTGGGAATTCTGGGTTCGGCGAAAAACAATATTTTTGTCAAAATTTTAGAATGCCTTTTACATGCGGAATTGACACAAAAATCACTCGATTTCGTTGAGTAACGAATAAACTGCCAAAAAACTGCGTACATATAATTAAATAAATGCAATTTGCAATTAATTAACAATTACGAAAATTAATCACCCCTTTTAATTCTTTGCAAATTTGTAAAATTTAACCATGTCATGCAATTTAGATTATGTAAATAATAAGAGGCTCGTGATACCACTGTTACGTTATGATACATATGACAAAACATAAATCATGCGGAAAAACCTTAATGCCAGGAAACATATTATTTACACATAATCATTTAGCATAACTTAGGTGCATACACTTTGTAGCGTGCCCTCCCTAGTTGCGCCCGAACCGAACAAGAACAAGTCTTTAGGACTCCAAGTGTCGTCCCTCCGTAGATAGTCCACAGCACGTCCGGATCCGCCTTAAGATTGACCAACTAGAATCGCCCTTAAGGTACTAGGAATTTTCGGTTATTGTAGGCAATAATATGACTGAATTTTTGCTCTCAAAAATCACTTTGAATACTTCAATATGTTGTATATAAATATGTGACCCTAGGCACCTATTTATAGAGTTATGGAAAAGGAATTATAATCCAATTAGAATACTAATTTATTTAATTATAATCCTACTAGGACTCTAATTAAATAAACTTTATCTATTAGGATTAGATTTAATCATATGACGAATCCCGGTAGCCTTAGGATTCGAGTAACACACACGAGTGGTGCACAAGCAACGCAGGCAGGCCTTACGGCCCATGCACAGCGTAAGGCCCACTCGTGGCAGCCCTCGGTCCGCATGCTCGCGCACAAAGCTTCTGCTGGGCCTGGCTTTTGCGCTGGGCCTGGTCGAGGCTTGGCGTGGGTGTGTTGCGTTTTGGCTTGCTGGGCGATGGCCCGGCTTCGTGCTGGGCCTTCGTCTGGCAGGCCTCGTCCGATGCTAATTCGTACGATACGCTTCCGATTAAATTCCTGATTTCGGAATTTATTTCCGATACGAACAATATTTAATATTTCCGATTCCGGAATAAATTTCCGTTTCAAACCAATATTTAATATTTCCGTTTCCGGAATTATTTTCCGATTCCGTAATATTTCCGATTCTGATAATATTTCCGTTTCCGGCAATATTTCCGATTCCGACAATATTTCCATTTCCGATAATATTTTCCGATACGTACCATGTTTCCGTTTCCGGCAACATCTACGACTTGGATAATATTTATATTTCCGATACGATCCATATTTCCGTTTCCGGCAATATCATCGTTTCCGGAGTATTCTTTTACTTGCCTTTGACGATCTCAGCTCCCACTGAAACCAAGATCCGTCGATTCCGAATATCCATAGATGGAGTATTTAATGCCATTAAATACTTGATCCGTTTACGTACTATTTGTGTGACCCTACAGGTTCAGTCAAGAGTAAGCTGTGGATTAATATCATTTATTCTACTTGAACGGAAGCGGCCTCTAGCTAGGCATTCAGCTCACTTGATCTCACTGAATTTATTAACTTGTCAATTAATACTGAACCGCATTTATTAGACTTTAACATTAAATGCATACTTGGACCAAGGGCATTATTTCCTTCATTTAGTGCTATATTGGGGTGGCCCTTGATGCTGGAGCCATGCATGCCTAGTGTTGAAGAACACTTTTTCTTGAGATTTGAAAGGTATTTGGGCTTGAAACCCCCACTTTTGAGTGTTGTTGTATATGGAAGAGGGCTGGATTTGTCCCACTTTGTCACCTACTTTGCTGGGCTTGACGTTCCCAAAGTATTCCGCTTGAGAGCCTTGAGATTTTGTATATTTGCTCGCTTCCTCTTTTTGAAGCAGGGTTTGGCAAAGGCGATGCCTCCCTAATTGAGATTGTAGAGCAGTTTGCTAATGGTTGGGACCCAATGCCGTTTGTGATTGGCGAAACACTGATGGGCCTTGATATGCTGCAGTCGGATCCCTCTTCTTTGCCATCGGGGAGTCCGGTATTACTCCAAGTAAGGATCTGAAGCCTTCTTTGTTTTGTTGAATGTACTAGTATTTGAATTTTGAATGTTGAACTTTGAAATGTGCTTCTTGCATACTTCCCCAAGGTTTGGCTTATGGAGAGGCTCATGCTGGTGGCACCACCAGAGAACATGGCGAGCTATAATAGAAAGGGATTCACCGGGGGCCCATGATGTACGACCGGCTTTCATTGGATGAGTGCAGATGCGCGCTCTCTGGGATTGAACTTTGTATAAGGTGGGTAGTTCCTTGGTGGGGGATTGCTGTTATGAGACATGCCCCTGTTCTACTGGTTTGAGAGTGCCAAGCCTTACAATGCTGGTCTTCTACTCGCCTGCTCGAGTGATGAGACAATATGGCTTGAAACAGGAGATCCCGGACTGCAAGGAAGAGAACCCGAAACCTGTTGCGCTGAATGCAAATCGACTTGAAGTTTGGAGGCGGTATTGGGTTGCCAAACCATTCTTGAGTATCCCGTTCCCACCTGAGCCAATTACTTTGTCTGCGGGGTATATTGTATGGATGAGAGGCCTAAGCAGAGGGACATTTCTTTTTCCGGACCAGCTGGAGTCCGAGGTTCTAGAGCTAGACGTCCTGCATCAACTGACTATGAGGAAGGTGACGGGGGTGTGGCCCATCTGGTGCTTGACCGTTCGGAATCCAAACAAGGTTCGTCGTCCTCCCGTCTTGGAAGGCTCGCAAGTTCCTTCTCCCGCCGCTTGGACAAGGGGAAGATTGATGATTGACTGTGGGAGGAGCCAGGGGATAGTACTCAAGGTGCTAAGACTCGAGAGCATATTCGCGCGACCCTAGATCTCTGTAGGCTAAATGTGTGTGAATTGTATTGCTATGAATTGTGTTTAGACTGTGTATGGAGGATGTGCTTAGAAAGATGTGTTTGGAAAATGTGTTTAGGAAGTGAAAAGGCTTTTGAACTTTGCTTCACTTGATCCCGACTTTGTATTTTGAATTAGCTTTGAAGGCCTTAGGGCCCAAATAAAGAGTTATTGTGTTAAATTCCGCTTGAACATGCTTCGCTTTGAATTGGCACGTTTGGAATAGCCACAGTTTGAACTTTGAAATTTGATTTGATTTGATTTTAAGGATGCCCTTAATTGAGGAAATTTTGAATTTTTTTTGTATTAAAGTGGGCCGGCCTCGAAATGAGGTTGCCTACGTGTCCTGTTAGGGAATCAGGCCGGACGTAGTTCTGACTACCTTACAAGACCTGAATTTGGATTCTTGAACATGGAACTTAGACATAGAACTTCTTGAGTTGATCGAGGTTGGTAAGAGATCGGAATTCCGTTCCGTCGATGTGTGTTAGTTCAACTGCTCCCCCGGAGAGGATCTTCTTGACGATGTATGGGCCTGCCCAGTTGGGTTTGAATTTTCCCCTTGGGTCCATGATGCTTTTGCGAAGGGCTTTCAGGACAAGCTCGCCTTCCTTGATGTTTCGGGTTCTGACCCTTTTGTTGAAATGTCTGGCCACTCGGCGCTTATAGACTTGTACATGGTGAGCGACTTGAAGCCGTCGCTCATGGAGCATGACTAGATCGTCATACCTTGCTTGTACCCACGCAGCTTATGGGATTTTGCTTTCTAGGACTATCCTTAGAGAAGGTATCTCCAGTTCGATAGGTTGTACTACTTCCATTCCATAGACCAATGAGAACGGAGTTGCACCAGTTGAAGTGCGAATGGAAGTCCGATATCCCCACAATGCGAATGCAGCTTTTGGGGCCAGTCCTTGTAATTGGTAGTCATTTTCATGATGATGGTCTTGAAATTCTTGTTGGCTGCTTTGACTGCCCCATTGGTTTGTGGGCGATAAGGCGAAGAGCGATGATGTTGAATTTCCCGGAGCATGGGTCCGTTGGGATTGTTGTATTGAAAATTGTACTGTTGAAGCTTGAAGATGTTTTTAGAACTTGAACCTTTGGAGTTTGTAATTTGAATCTTGTACTTTGAAATTGTAGATGCCTTGCTTGGCATAACCTTGCTCGGTTAGAGATTATAGAACTTGAATTTTGAATCTTTGTACTTTGAATCTTGTACTTGGTGAATAGGTCTTCACACTCTCCTTGAAAATGGGTCCCTTGGTCAATGATTAACTCGTAAGGAACATCGTATCTGCATATGGTGTTTTCTTGTATGACTGGGTGTGAGGGGGTCGAAAAAGCACGAGGCTAATGCGTTACCTCGTCCCTCGTGGGCTTGACGTTGTCAGATCAAGTGTAATTAGATTTCCTGTGAGTTTACACCCAATTGACTAGTAATATAGGAGTCGCCATTCAGTTTTTAACGACAATGAGAAAAACTGACAAAACTCGGTTATCTTGACATAAAGGGAGTACAATTATGTTCGACCACGACGGCCGTAGGTTCCCTTGTAATCCCTGGTGTGGGGATCGCTCAACGTACACCCGCAGGGCAGAGATTGAGAGTTCGGGGGACAGTGACTACCGAGAGGAGTGTTCATCGATAATACTCCAGAGGCAGGTTATCCTTACTAGCTCAGCATAAATGATTGAAAGGGACATGTGTTAAACTATTAAACTAATCTGAATTGATTTTAGCAATATGCAACACATAATACTAAATCGAACTTGATTATCTTATTTAGATTGATTTAAGGTACCTAGCATGATAATTCAATTGTCCAAGATATTATCTTATTAGGCGTGATAGATCAATCAAATTAATAGTTTTAACATTTTATAAAAGGGCGATAAAAGAGATTAAATCATATGAGGGACACATTACAACGCACCCTTGAGAGGTGCGTTGTGGTTCTCAGAAAACTAACCACTTTGGCTTTGCTATTTCTCCTTTTATTTAACGAATCTCTGGTTTCCAAGCAATGTTCTAGTATTTGGGCTTAATTCATTGGCTACGAGGGGCAGGATGCGTTCTGTTCGACTTTTGGGTCGATTGCGACAGAACGCTGGATTAATTTTGCAGCGTAAGGCTTAGGCTTAAGGCTAGAGTCAATACTCAGATTATGGAATTGTGTGTCTTTTTCACGTCGGTTTTTAGGCTGTATTTATAGGAAAAGAGTGTGTGGAAAGATAAATTTTTAAGATACGAATCCTAAAAGAATCCGGAAATAAAACGGCCCCAGGTATTTTTAGCGCCCAGGGCTGGGCGCCGAAGATTTCGGCGCCAAGACCCAGGCGTTGAAAATAGGATCTGGGCCGAGCTTTTTGTCAGATTTGGACTCTTAAACACGGGGCTCTTGAGACTTATCCGAGTCTTTTAGTGCGTATTAACTTATGACGGAATGCGTCTGGGCCCGTTACGAACTCTAGGTTCGTTAGGAATTTAATTAATACGTAACTCTTAGTTTTGAATTATAGCAGGAATAGAATTCCTTTGCAAATTCTATCTCTTTTAGGATTTATGTTGGAATGCAACACCTAATTCTGACAGGTTTCTATCTTTTATGACTGTGCCACTTTTAACAACTACTTCTTACGGCAGTTACTATTCTTAGCAGGTTTCTATAAATAGCAGTTTTGGCTGAAATGAAAGGGTGATTGAGATTCGTTATTTTATGGGAGATGCGTTGCCAAGTGGAGATTTATGTTTTCATCATCGAACCTTCCCTTTCGGGAATGGGGACAAAAGTAGGTGTCTACAGTTAGCCCCCACTTTGCCTGAGTCTTGGAATAAGACGATGGTCAAAGTATTAGACGGAGTGCGTCATACAAGCCATGGTGTATGTGACCTGTTTTGCGAGGGTCTCACGAGCCCCCAAGTGATAACATTTGACTTAAGGGTCATCACTTGAAGTGTTAACATATTCCTCACCTGTCATTGGAATTTGCTAAGCATAGGAACTTGTAGACACCTACTTTTGTCCCCATTCCCGAAAGGGAAGGTTCGATGGTGAGAACGTAAATCTCCACTTGGCAACGCATCTCCTATAAAATAACGAATCTCAATCACCCTTTCATTTCAGCCAAAACTGCTATTTATAGAAACCTGCTAAGAATAGTAACTGCCGTAAGAAGTAGTTGTTAAAAGTGGCAAAGTCATAAAAGATAGAAACTTGTCAGAATTAGGTGTTGCACTCCAACATAAATCCTAAAAGAGATAGAATTGGCAAAAGGAATTCTATTCCTGCTATAATTCGAAAATAAGAGTTACGTATTAATTAAATTCCTAACGAACCTAGAGTTCGTAACGGGCCCAGACGCATTCCGTCATAAGTTAATACGCACTAAATAGCCCGGACAAGTCTCTTAATGGACTCCGTACTCTAAGAGTCCAATCTGACAAAGACTTCTGCCCAGATCCTATTTTGAACGCCCAGCTCTGGGCGCCGAAATCTTTGACGCCCAGTACTGGGCGCCGAAAATACCTGGGACGGATTCTTTTCCTAATCCGTTTCGTATTCATATTCCTGAAAATCTATCTTTTTACACCCAATTCTCCTATAAATAGACCCCTAAAACCGACGTGAACCACAACACAATTCATAACTTGAGTATTGACTCTAGCCTTAAGCCTAAGCCACACGCTGCGAAATTAATCCTGCGTTCTGTCGCAATCGACCCAAAGTCGAACATAACGCATCCTGTCCCTGTAGCTGATGAATTAAGCCCTAATACTGGAACATTGCTCAGAAACCAGAGATTCGTTAAATAAAAGGGGAAATAGCAAAGCCAAAGTGGTTAGTTTTCTGAGAACCACAACGCACCTCTCAAGGGTGCGTTGTAATATGTCCTTGATGTGATTTAATTGCTTTTATCGCCTTTCATAAAATTGTTAAAAATATTAAATTTGATTGATTTATCACGCCTAAAAAGATAATAGTTTGGACAATTGAATAATCATGCTAGGTACCTTAAATCAATCTAAATAAGATAATCACGTTCGATTTAGTATTATGTGTTGCATATTGCTAAAACCAATTCAGATTAGTTTAATAGTTTAACACATGCCCCTATCAATTATTTATGCTGAGCTAGTAAGGATAACTTGCCTCTGGAGTATTATCGATGAGCACTCCTTTCGGTAGTCACAGTCCCCCGAACTCTCAATCTCTGCCCTGCGGGTGTACGTTGAGCGATCCCCACACCAGGGATCACAAGGGAACCTATGGCCGTCGTGGTCGAACATAATTGCACTCCCTTTATGTCACGATAACCGGGTTTTGTTAGTTTTTCTCATTGTCGTTAAAAACTGAATGGCGACTCCTATGTTACTAGTCAATTTGGTGTAAACTCACAGGAATTCTAATTACACTTGATCTGACAACGTCACGCCCACGAGGGACGAGGTCACGCATTAGCCTCGTGCTTTTTCGACCCCCTCACAGTGGTGACTCTACTGGGGATGTTAATGAAATACTCGTGCTCGTAGGTAATCAAAATAGCCGAAGGGTGAAACGATCCTACCCCGCGTTTATTTCCCTATCAAGTTGGGACGACCTGAAAATCAGCATATTAATGTGAAACGGACAGAACCGCATAACGAATCTCGGCTCCCTTGGCATGTTTCATCTCGGGAGTTGGGACTAAGGATACCCATCGCCAACCGGGGGGTGCATACGCTTCGAATGTTGTCCACTCGACACTTGTCGCTAGTAGTACACCCATCCGAAACCCAATTGCTCGCCCACTAGGTCCCTCTCATTGGTGCATGCCCCCTTGGCTTACATCGTGATTGGCCTCTTGGGACGAAATTCGTCTGTTGAATGCACTACCCCGACCGGGGCATGTGTTGGATCTACGATAGAAGCGGTACCAAGCCGGCGCAAACATTACCCATAGAAGCCTATCATAAACTACGTGACATATTTTTTTGCTTCATGTTGTAATGTTAGTTATGTGTAGCGAATTATGTGATATTGTGTGTGACAAATAATGCTAGAAAACCAACGACCATAGAAATTGCACAAACATTCATAAACACCCATTGGCCAAAGAGTTATACCAAAATACGTGTTCCGCAATCCCGAGCGATCGCCACAAAAGTAAGCGTCGCCCAGGACGGTCTGTAACGGATCCTACGACGCTGCACAACGCGCAAAGGACGTTATTAGGCAAGCACACAAATTAAGTCGTATATACAAAAAATAGACGAACAGAATACGAGTACAAGTCAGGGACTCATTTTCAGCGCGTGGGCGCCAAACATTTCAACGCCCCTGCTGGGCGCTGAAGTTGCTGCCTGGCCTTTTGGTTAGGCACAGCAGCCTCGGTGCCCGCGCACAAAATATACGTAGCAACAAAAAAAAATTCGTAACTAATTTGCTACAAGGACGTATGAAAAAGGCACTCGATTCTTAGAACGACTTATAAAATAAATAACTCTTTGTGTCGTTGTTAGGCTTCCTATAACGACTATGTTCGGCACTAAAACCGAACACGCTGATTAAATGACCTTGAATGTCACATGGGCAGAGTATTCAAAAAAAAGATATTCGAGTAAAGTCTTTAAGGAAAAATAATGTTCGAATAAAAAATAAATAAATCCTAGTCTAGACTAGGCTATGCCAAAGTACAATCTAAATCCTAAGTCTTAGTTGTCTTATACATAGAATCGGTCCTAATGCTTGGTGTCGTTCTGTAAGTTAAAAGGTTAAACCATATTGAGTCTCCCTTCCTAACATTTAAAAGAAATCAATGAGCACCCATATGTAATTGTAATCCCTTGCTAAGAATCTAGGGCCTCAATACTCTCTCTCACCAATAAAATTAATATATTATGTAATTCAAGTATTTGCAAAATGGAAACAGTCACATTCTGAAAATCATTCCTCCATAGTCGCACAACCCCCAAAGTGAGCCCAAGGTGTCAATACCATTGGCTAAAAAAAATTAATGGCCTCAAGGCTTATGATCACATTGGATCACGACTATCATAGTCCTCTCGAGCCACTCGCTCCTTGAAGTACTCCTAAGTACGAACTAAAAGATTTTCCATGAATGCAACATGACGAACCATGAAAATACCCAAATCGGCATGCCATAAGGCTACCATTGAGGTAAAGCAATACACACTAAGAGAGAAGCCGCACTGATGATTCTAATCTTGCAAAAATGAAAATTCGATCCCCCCAACTAACTACCTTGCCAACATTAAGCAAAATGGCGCATGACAAATGAACACCCAAGGGTTAAAATCTAAAGTGTCAACCAACGAAAGTTATGGTCCAATTAGCCTAAGTCTGAAAGTTGCTTGGTCAAGTATTATAGGCTTACGCCACGTCATTATTTTGATTCTAGGCCACCTCCTTGTATTCCTAAACGGGTTATAAAAATTAATGAAAGTTTGAGTCTAAATCACAACTTCCAATTAAATCCCGGAAACTGGAATCTGGAAAGAAGCAAAAAAAATTATTTTCGATGTAATTCTTTCGTTAAATTTCAATAAAGTAAAAACAACATTTTGAATCTATGCTATTTGCACATTTTAAGAAACGACTAAATACGCTTGCAAAGTAAGAAAATTAAAAGGTCCACCCTAGGCCTACTAAAATTAAAGGTCCACTATAGGCCTACCAAACGAGGCTCACTCAGTCTCGCCTCGTGACTCAAAGACCACAACCACCGAAAGTAACCGAAACCACCCGAACCAACCACCCATCATTGCCCCTCTACCCGAACCACCATCAACAACGTCTGCCCAACCACCCACAAAGCGCATCTCTACCAACCAAATAATACCCTACGCCAGAAAATCACACCAACCTGCAAAAACTCACACATAAATACCCACCGCCAAATCACTTGAAAACAATCGCACCACCAACTACCTTTTAGCCCAAATAAAAAAAAGGGGGAGAAAACCCAAGCAAAAAAGAAAAGAGAAAGAGAAAAGGGAGAGCGAACAGAGCGAGCCATGAAATACTTAGCCCGTACCTCCCAAAGCGCCGAATTTACCCAAGTAAATGAAGGAAAAGAATTGAGTCAACCAATCCAAATCATACCACAAAAACTATATAAAGTTCCACGATGTCTACCCCTTCCAATCCTCATGCTTGACTAATACCTATACAAATCATTCTATCTCTTTCAACCCATCTTTCAAGCCGTCTTGAGTCACGAAAAAAAAGACAAATGAAAATTACATTCTACGCTTAACGTAAAAAATAATAATAATAATAAAAAAAAACTTTGCAAAGCGCCTTTAAAATTCTTCTAAAAAAGAAAAAGAAGCATTTAGCGCACAAAAAAGATCCGCAAATGTTTGGCACAAAACGAAAAGGAGCAGCCCAAAAAGGCAGCCCAGAACACGTTTTCAACGCCCAGACCTGGGCGCCAAAAATAATAACGCCCAGCCCTGGGCGCCGTTCTTGCTTATTCTCTTTCAACTCCCAATTCCTTAAAGTGTTCGTATATTTTCCTATATACATGCGGAAGAATAACGAACACTTGGGGGGTAGAAGACCGTATAAAATACGCAAAATACGCGCACTCCAAAATTTTCGTACACTTATTTCACCCTATTTCAAACATTACGATTCCACTCGAACGTACTTGTTTAAAATCGGCATTCTAAGAAACCATTTTCTGGCTAAGAACTACGCAAGACCTGATTCTAAATTAAATTTATTTAAGGCGGATACGTAGGCAATCCATGATTCTGTCCCACCAATTTGCAAAAATGTTAATGTTAAAGTCTATAGAATAACAAAAATAAAAAACCGAGTCCCTTATTGAAATTTAAGTACTTGCAATCCAAGTCGAAAGAAAAATTTAAGTCAAAGGAAGAATCCAAATCATCAAGATGCCAAAATGAGCACACATCGAAAAATAATAAGGGCATGTACCCTTGCCAGAAGGAGCCCTCACACTCCCAGGCATTTAGCCAATACTCAAAAGATCGCTTTGCCTCAATTGAATAGGGGCTAGCGCAAGCGTCCATGACCTCTAAAGTACTCGACTTGACCCTCCCTAAAGCAAAGTAACTCACGTAAGACCTTCTTTCACCACTAGACACAGTCATAATCGCCAACAAGTAGTAAAAGCAGTAAGCTTGCAGTAAAGAGGATTGTTCTACGGCATCGCCCCATCGTTCCTTCGAACTCAGGGCACCCGTTCATGGTAATTCAAATGCTTGCGAATCCCCTTTGAAAAAATAAGACATTGTCAATAGGACTTGGCATTTAACCAAGGCTCACCCTACTTGGACATATGACACGGGCACCTAAAATCAAAATCTGAAAGCATCATTAATGAGAAGACATAATAGGAACTTGGGGCTAAAAATTGAAAAGAAATGAAAGAACTAGGGAAAGAACTAAGTATACCTTGACCTTTTGTGCATACATACACCAAGTAAATCTAAGTCAATTTGAAAGCGGTTTATATTCCCGCAATTCCGGAAAAGATGGCCATAAAAGCCTAAAGCATGTGCGACACGGGCACAAGTAATATCTTGACGACTGCACCCTGGCTTCCAGCAAATCCTTAGACAGCATTCCAAAAATCGTAACAGTATTTTGATTCACTCACGTAATCTTGTACGAACCCTTCTATAAGTCAACTTATTTAGGACACCTCGGATTGTACACAGTAGGACTCGAATTTCAAATAATTTTCAAAGACTTCTTCGAACATAATAAAGTGTCGTTGGTTTAAGCTAAGTGTGCGTTTATCTCGATGTTGCAAGTGAGTCAAAAAGATTTCTAAATATGATTATGGGTAAAGAAAAGGCACCTAGCTTTTGGTCAAGGCAACTTCAACATGTGACTACCTTGACCATGGCAATGTCGCAAAATACGACATTTACAAAAGAAGTAGCAAAATACTACTCGAACATACCTCGCACTAAACGAGTCTGGTTCAAACTATTCATGATCCATGTCACCATGAATGCATAAAAACGTATGCCAAGCATTATAGCACCAAGCCAATCCCGTAGCTACAATTGGGGGCTTGAGAAAAACAGTCTAAAAATGCTCGAAATGACGATTTTATCGCAAATTCTCGACGCTAATGCTATACATACTTCATGGGGGCACAATCCTAAGGTTTAATCGGGTAAAACGAACCTTAGAATGGCTACAACCCCTCCCAAATTCTAAGCACTACTTAGAATATATAAAATCACCCCACTAACAAGGGTAACTAAAAATCGCGTGTCACCAAAACTCCGATCAAACTACTGCACATAACGCTCACCCTACAAGCGCCCGTTACACAGTCTACGTCGTTCCAAAGCAAAAGCGGAAGAAAAATCAAGGATAAAAACAAGAAAGAAACATCTATGAATCCTCGCATCGAACGAAGTAATAAGCCGTGCACACCCATGCAGAAGGTGCTACACTTGTTCGAGCACCTGAACGAGGCGTGATGAACTACTCCAATGCAAAAAATAATAATGATATCCCAACACCTGGAGGAATGTTTTAAAACACGATGTTAGGCCACACAAGCCTACGTTGCACCATAAGTACAACCATCCCGCGGTACAAGTCTAAAAATAAAAAGAGTAAGGCATATTGCACTAATGCGGGCACGACCAAGAGCATGTGTAAAAGAGGCAAAGACTACTTATCGCCCCAAATTCAAAATGCAAGCCACACGACTTCTACATTAAGGATTAAAGGTAGCAAAATATTACCTACCACGGATGGGATAGCTCGCACCTACACGAGCGGAACCCCAAGGCATCTTTCTAGAAAGAACCTACCAAAAATCGTACACCAAAAGGAAGCATCCCAACATGCATACTTGGAGGCTCCAAGCTACGAAACGACCGTAGCAAAATAAAAAAATCTCAAAGCAAATGTTTGAACGATCAAAAGGGCACGATGCTTGAGCCCACTTCATGAATGGGCCTGGACCCTATCAAGCTTCTAAGCAAACTATTCAACATCAGTCATTGCTAAAAAAAATGATTCAAGCTAACTGATTAATGGACCGCATGCAACGGCCATTCTATGAACGCTCGTTCGCACATACATATCATCATTCTAAGTATCGAACATTTACGAACGCGTTCAAAAGAAAAAGATACGTTCAAAATAACAACAAGAGCGATCAAAGTGTTACGCCTCAAGGTATGTTCCTCGGGCCATATAGACTCGCCCAACTATTGCAATAACTGTACGCCTTAAGAGCGACAGTTCCTTTAAATAATCGCCCCAAAGCGACAAACACTGTAGTTCACCAATCGGCTACGGCTTCTCGAGAAATCGTCACGATGACTCAACTCATTGTGATCTCAAATAAAAATCTACGTTCCAAAAATAAAGAAAAACAAAAGAGAAGAGAATATGTAGAATTTCCAAGTATCCCAGGCCCCAAAAAAGCTCTGACTTCTATAGGGCCCTGCCGTATCCATTCGACTCGAAAATTGCCGTTTTCTTTACTGAAAGTCGCACCTCACGGCTTTATTAAAAGTAGCACACCACTACAAAGATCGCTCGCACTTACGAGCACGATCCCAAACACGATCAAGGACATTACAAAATGCGTATCCCCAAGGAACCTCTTTGACAAGAAATGACCGTCAAGCTCAAGTGCTTGGGGGCTCGAAGGAAAAAAATATATTTCAAAAGAGAGTATGCAAAGTTAAAACAATATTCCCCGACTACGCTGTACGAAGTCCCGTGTTTGGATAATCTCAAAAGATAAAACCGGATTACGACCTCAAGACAAAGGTCGCCGTTGATACTTATACATAGTCCCCTAATCAAGGACCTAGGTAGTGGAAAAATTGAGCCGTAAAGACTAGCTCAAAACCATGAAAGATGATGACCACGAGAAAATGGTTCGTCTAAGCACGTTGTCAACCCACATTCATGTTGCAACTAAATTCGAGCATTCCTCGAAATAATTCGCTCTCGCAAAAAAAATACACAAAATGAATTTCAAAAGACAAGCGAAATAAAGGCTCGTTCACCTTCAGCGGGCGGGGTCTGCGTCACTAGCCGCGCAGGTCCTCATTTTTCGAAAATGAGAAGAAAATAAAATCTTGAAAACAAAAACAGTCTCGCCCACTTCTACCGGGCGGGGTCTACGTCACAAACCGCGTAGGTCCTTATTTTCAAAAAACATCAAAACAAATTCGTCCACTTCTATCAGACGGGGCGTCCACCCTTAGCGGACAGGCTCGCCCACCTTCAGCAGGCGGGGTCTGCGTCACTAACCGCGCAGGTCCTTAGTCGCTGGAGCGATAATTTTTCTTGGTTTCCCTTTTCCAAAAATCAAAGGATGGTTTCCCTTTTCCAAAAATAAAAGGATGGTTTCCCTTTTCCAAAAATCAAAGGCTGGTTTCCCTTTTCCAAAAATCAAAGGACCCTTTTTAAAATATAAAATCGGTTTTCCGCTTTTCCAAAAAGAGCGATGTGTTGGATTTTCCTTCGTTTTATGTCCTATAAAAACAAGGGGGTTTTCTCGTTTAGCTAACCCTGAAAATGAGAATCTTTAAAAACATTTTACCTCGTGATTAGGCTTTGCCAGGCCTAGTTACACTTTATAGCTTTGATTTCGAAAACATCTTTAGATACTTCCAATGACAAAGTAAGGGAGTTTCTATACATCTTTAGGTACTTCCAATGACAAAGTTAGGGAGTTTCTATACTTAACAAATTCCGATGACACGTGAGGAATATGTTAACACTTCAAGTGATGACCCTTAAGTCAAATGTTATCACTCGGGGGCTCGTGAGACCCTCGCAAAACAGGTCACATACACCATGGCTTGTATGACGCACTTCGTCTAATACTTTGACCATCGTCTTATTCCAAGAATCAGTCAAAGTGGGGGCTAACTGTAGACACCTACTTTTGTCCCCATTCCCGAAAGGGAAGTTTCGATGATGAAAACGTAAATCTCCACTTGGATCTCTTATAAAATAACGAATCTCAATCACCCTTTCATTTCAGCCAAAACTGCTATTTATAGAAACCTTCTAAGAATAGTAACTGCCGTAAGAAGTAGTTGTTAAAAGTGGCAAAGTCATAAAAGATAGAAACCTGTCAGAATTAGGTGTTGCACTCCAACATAAATCCTAAAAGAGATAGAATTGGCAAAAGGAATTCTATTCCTGCTATAATTCGAAAATAAGAGTTATGTATTAATTAAATTCCTAACGAACCTAGAGTTCGTAACGGGCCCATACGCATTCCGTCATAAGTTAATACGCACTAAATAGCCCGGACAAGTCTTTTAATGGACTCCGTACTCTAAGAGTCCAATCTGACAAAGAATTCTGCCCAGATCCTATTTTTAACGCCCAACTCTTGGCGCCGAAATCTTTGACGCCCAGTGCTGGGCGCCGAAAATACTTGGGACGGATTCTTTTCCTAATCCGTTTCGTATTCATATTCCTGAAAATCTATCTTTTTACACCCAATTCTCCTATAAATAGACCCCTAAAACCGACGTGAAACACAACACAATTCATAACTTGAGTATTGACTCTAGCCTTAAGCCTAAGCCTCACGCTGCGAAATTAATCCCGCGTTCTGTCGCAATCGACCCAAAGTCGAACAGAACGCATCCTGTCCCTGTAGCTGATAAATTGAGCCCTAATACTGGAACATTGCTCAGAAACCAGAGATTCGTTAAATAAAAGGAGAAATAGCAAAGCCAAAGTGGTTAGTTTTCTGAGAACCACAACGCACCTCTCAAGGGTGCGTTGTAATGTGTCCCTCATCTGATTTAATTGATTTTATCGCCTTTTATAAAATTGTTAAAACAATTAAATTTGATTGATTTATCACGCCTAAATAAGATAATATTTTGGACAAGTGAATAATCATGCTAGGTACCTTAAATCATTCTAAATAAGATAATCACGTTCTATTTAGTATTATGTGTTGCATATTGCTAAAACCAATTCAGATTAGTTTAATAGTTTAACACATGTCCCTTTCAATAATTTATGCTGAGCTAGGAAGGATAACCTGCCTCTGGAGTATTATCGACGAGCAC